>NC_059988.1:7956287-8259318 GCF_912999745.1 Papilio machaon
GTTCCGTGTGTCGCATCAAATGGTATACTGCATCTGGTACTTGCATCAGCTGGCATTCTGATAAATCTGTACAATTGAAAAATACACAATATTAATAATTTAAAATAACTATAACCTATAAAAAAGCTTAATAATATTATTGCGGCTCTTGGCACTGATTGAATAGTGACTGTTGTATTGCAACAAAATGATTACTATTACTAGCTGTGTCCGTGACTTCGTCCGCGTGAAATACTATCTCGGGGAGCATTTTTTTTGGGCTAATTATTTTACTTTCAAATTAGCAGCCTTAGAAAGAAGTTTCAAGCTTCTAACTGTTAAAATGAGGATACTTCCATACAAATTACCACCCCCACTTTCAACCCCTTTTTTGTGTTAAAATGTAGCCTATGTCCTTTCTCAGGCTGTAGACTATCTGTGTACCAAATTTCATATAAATCGGTTCAGTAATTTAGGCGTGAAAGTGAGACAGACAGACAGAGTTACTTTCGCATTTATAATATTAGTAAGGATAGTAAGGAATATAGTAAGGATTATTATTAAAAAAACTGGATTCTTTTTAACTATTTGCATCATTCTGATACATTTATGCTTTCATTGAACTATGGCTCTACTACTATTAAAGCATAAACACTTTATTTTTCCAAATAAATAAGTGAACATTCATCTATTAAAATGCATGTATTAGTTTTTATTTAATAAGGTATTTTACTGAAAGAAAATAACGGCATAGAATCTAAAATAGACTATGACATAAGTCGAATGAAACTCTTAACCTAGATTTAGCAGAGCAATGTGTAAGAGAAATTCATATCATTTCATCTGAACTAAACTACAAAATCATGAATTAACATACCCAGTGCCTCAGTCTCTTGCGCAGTTTCGCACCTTAAAATTACACGTGTAACAGCTTGTGCCATAATATCACAACGACTTCAACAAGAACTACGAATCAAAGTTTCCAATCTACTAACCAGTGTTCTATTTTTACTTAGCCCCAGTCTGTTTTAAAGATGCTATTTATAAGAACAATTAATGACGTTGAATGTTGATATTATATTATAGAAATCTAAGATAGTCAACTTTCTTTGTTAGTAAGTTGTACTAAATTACTCGTCAAGTTATGATTAATTCCATTTTTTTGGCAAAAAAATGCATTACATATTTCATTTTGTAATATTTGTGCTATTAATGCCGTGACACAAGTCAATTTTTGACAATGACATTGAGTGAAACCGAGTGTTACCATATTTTCATTTGTCTGTTCTGAAATGTAAAGATTTTTACTTGAGTGACACAGAAGAGTTATGTTTTTCGCACATGCTTAGTTCAGTTTTTATGCACATATGTTGGTTGGTATGTAAGTTCTCGGAACGTAAGTGGCGCAGTTGTTAAGCCTTTGATCGGACCGGATCGAAATCTACACGTCCATGTTCGATTTCCGTCATTTACATATCAATGTGCTCTTGATTTCAGAATTTCTTACGGCGAAGGAAAACATCGTGATGTAACATGTGAAGTCAACCAACCACTTACCCAGTCACCCTTAACTTGAGTAGGCTCCGAGACCCTCGGGGGACATAGCTGACGACGAAGTTCTTGTTACAAAGATAGTTTACATAGGTACTCATACTCTTACATAGTAGTACATACTTTAACAACTTTTTTTCTTTGTATAACATGCTAAACATTATCTCTAGTAAAAATGTTTACGTTGTTGTTTTTTGTTACTATTTGCGAGTTCATAAGGAAGTACTTTTATACGGACAACGGCCTCTACAGAGCTGTTCGCCCATTTATGGCATAAAATCGTAAGGTTAACGCGTTTGAATCAGAAGTGTACACGTATTTGTGTCAGAGACTGAGAGGTTTTCATTACATTAGAAACTGTTTACCTACCAAAATAGTCATCTTTTTACTTAATATTTTAAAATACGTAAATAATACACAAAAATAAACATAAGTAACATCGATAGCCGCAAATAATACAATGTTTACAACACTAGTGCTTCGTTATATGTACTTGGAAATACGTCAAGTCTCGTGATAAGTAGTATGAAATGTCTTCCGGGGGTTGATTGTAACGTAATATATGGATTACAATGAGGAAACAAGTTTGTGACCATAAAGGTTTTTGAAAAGAGTAGGTATATGTTGGTCACGTACGTTTGAAACTCAATATCATTTGATTAAAGTTACCGCAATTTATATACTCATCACGAAATAATATGTAATTTCTTCCTCATCTTTCAGTTTTTGTATTGCTCTGTTTTTCAGTAGAATCTTTATGTTGTACCCAATTCTATTAGACTTTATTTTATTATAAATGTTTAAACTGTTGCTTCTTAAGTGGAAATAATTATTTAGAATAATCCGAATTTCGTACGAATTGTTTTAACACATCGAGGTCAAGGATAATCGGATTCACTTTTAATTTTAAAACACGCTACATGTAATTGGTCGTGTGGCGCAAACCTTGCACTCGCAGTCACACATTCGTAGCTGCGCAAAATCATTTCTCTTCCGCAAATTACGAACTAATATTAGAAATTACGACTTACTTCGCGAGCGGCCATGTGTTACAAGAAACATTTATGGCTAGGAATTTTCATTAAACGTCAACTTTTAAAATATTGTAGTCCAAAGTTAAAACAGTTACAGAGAACGCAGAAGGGATTTATCCTGAACGTTATCAAGCGTACACGGATACATAGGCTCGAGTTGCTATACATCTAAGTTGGGATGGGGGCGGCCAAGGAATCATGCAAATATATTTTTCTTCCAAGTTACATAAATCCGTTATTTTTCATTGCCAATTAATTCAATTATTTTTTTAAGTGGATTACCTACAAAAGTGCGAAATGACCTCGCTTAGTTTCACAATTTTGATGCTAAGTCTTCGCGTTTGCGAAAGCGAAATGCAACAGAGAACATTCATTATTTTACTAAATTTGCGCAAGTGGTAACACATTTCGCCTAATTAGAAGAACAATACTTAATTCTATGTTTGTAATGTTTAGGCGTTAAGTACAGATCTAATCAGATTACATTCATTTTACTTAATATATCTAAGTTTAATATAACAATGACTACCACGTAGATTGGTAATTAGAGTATAGTTACGCCTCAAGTTCTAAGTTCGACTATTCATTATTACTTCAAATAAGTATGAAAAGTGTTTTACATAAAATTAATGGTTGCAAAAACATCGAAAATAAATCACGGGATTCAAAAAAAAGAAAACAAAAATTGTAAACTATGTATCGCAATATATGAAAGCGAAATCTATGTCGCGTAACCGTTACGCATTCGAGCGTGGGTGTGATTACCTAGATTAATAGATTACGTTATATATAGAAATTAATAAACAATTCAACCAATTACTTATTGTTTTAACAATACTGCTCAAATAATTCGACAATCGTTTTTATTTTTTATTTTAACCTAAATTGCAAGCTCTCTTTTAAAAAGCTTTACAATGGTCGCATTCGTCGATCTCCAATCCTTTGTTCGAATATTGTTCATATGAGCTAAGTAGCAGACAACAATGCTTTAACTCAAACAGTTAACGGAACAAATAAATTATATTTAAAAAAAAGTATTGTGTTCTTGACTTGTACAATGAGATCGGTAACTCCGTGTGACTGAATATATCCAGCCACCGGATTCACTCATTGTATATAGGCTTTAAAGCGGAACGAGATTGCAACAGATAATATATGTTCAGTACAATTGACATGCAACATGCACATCTACATATATTTAAATATCTGAGCCGTACCAGAATCGAAGAAATTTATTTAAAAACCCTTCTAAAATTGAACCTCGTTATGTCAAGTGAGTTCTACATCACTTTTAGAAATAAATTATGCAAAAATATAATATTGTATTATGAATCGATTACGTAGATATTTGATAATAAGTTAAATGGAAATGCAGTGTAACACAGTTTCACTAGCTCGTCCAAAAAACGCGGTCTTAGGTAATAACCAAATGACATAATTCTACATGTGGAAATTTATTATCTCATAATCAAATAATTATATTCATGTGTGCAAAATAATTTGTATAAATTAAATGCGTCATGGAACATTTAAGATATGTATCTTTCAACAGTTTATAAACTTTGAAGAGGTCGAGACAAAGTTTTTAAAATAAAAGTCTAGTAAGTGGTTTACTGTGTATAACTTTTCAGGTAAATGTTACTCTTATTTCGGACACTTCGCAACAAACTGTTTTCTTATAGAACGTATAGTATACGTATGTTTAGGACGACAAAATTGAAAAAAAAAATGTTATAAACAGACAAGTTACAATTATATTTTGGCAACGGATAATATAAGGTGATGTTTTTAACAAGTGTCGGATGCTAACGTGAATCACGATTCTGGAAATCAGTAATTTCGGGAGTTGACAACATTTGGTATGAGTTCATTATTTAGTGAAATCAAGATTATTTTTACCACAACAACAACAAAACATATTTCACTCCCGTAACCCAGTGGGGTAGGCAGAGACCACATTCAAAAACTGCATCCTAAATCGATCTAAACAGTTATATTAAATCTAGGTCGTTTGATGTATTTACTAAGTTGAACTTGTTGGTATCCTTGACATTCCAAGTAAAACTTCCTTTTATTGCGAAATACATTGGCTTAGATACGGCAAAAACTAGCAAAAAGCAAATGCCTTTGCACTTACACGCAAGTCTTGAGCAGCGAATAATGTCTGGTAACAAGTAACAAGTGGATCATTTCGTAATATGCAGCCAAGAGGTCAAGACCACCTTTCATTTTTGTTGTTTAAAAGTTCATTGACCTTGATAATATTGAGTAGAGATAGTTAGTTGATGATGATTCATACTGAGGTGCTGTTGGTAGTGATCAAAAAATTATAATTTGGATGCAATATTTCCCCATACACTCATTTTTGTTTTAAATTAATCAATCTTCCTGATACGTTTTCGTGATACTTCTAATAGAGGTTGAGGCACTTGATATTAATTACAAATTGCAAATCAAGTAATTTCCAACCACATAAATGAAATTGTTTTGTATAATGCAAAACAAAACACAAAGCGCGTCAGTTTAAAACGGTTGAGTGAACATCGCATCCTAAAAACACAATTGACTGCTGAATGCTCTGCTAAATGCTAATCACGATTACCTGGTTTACTTACAACTTGTAACATATCTTATCTATTTAAATGTTTATTTCCATAGTATCAACTTTATATAAAGAATATAATTACAACAATTAAAAAAAAAACAAGGGAATCCCTCTGAGATGGCTGTATTATCTTTCTACGTGAATGTTTAATGAAAAAATAAAATATGACTTGAACTAAACTTGTGCTAGGGAGATGATACACGAAATTGTCGTATAGAATGGATTCGAACTCCAAACTTCGTTTCGCATTCCGTATTCGTAGTTGGATTATCGAAACCGCCCCTATTACTATTCCTTTGTTTAATTTCTTTTTAAAATAAGAAATGGACTATGTAGTAAGTATTCCACTAACCTAGTTGACTGTTTTCCTGGGCATCCTCACAACGTCCGACGACTCTGATGATGGCTCTACCAGCCAGGCGGGCGCAGATCATCATAGCAGGAGCCCTAGGGTCTCCCTCCTCCGCTTCCGCGGGCATCCTGGCACCTTCGTATTCAGATGGTGGCCTCATCACTGCACTTGATGAACACTACTGCACTACTGAGTCCTTGAAGTCAATACACAGTCTATCACAGGAGCATACGAGTATACACCGCCCCGAAACGCAACGCGCCTGGCAGAGCGGCAACCACCTTTAGTATTCGAACGCGGTCGCTGCGTCAGCCTTTATACCGTCGCCAAAACAAAGAAGCGTGGCGTGGGAGAGAGAGAACAACAATAACAATTTGCTATTTCGCTCGCGCCGTTCGCTGCGTAGTTTGCACGCAGGTTGATTTCTCGCGGAAGTACCGAGGAAAATTTATCGCGAATCCCGTCACAAAGAGAATTAGCGTTTCCCGACTCAAATAAACGATGATCCCGAAAGTGATTCGGGACAGTCTTTTGTCACGTTCCCAAACAGTTGTTGTCAGAATTTACTTATCAGACTGCCTTTGTTGATTTTATCGATAGCATCATCGTTGACTCCCATATTTCGATAAAAAATTGTTATATTGTAATACAAAGATATAGGAAAAAAAGGTGGATTGCTAAATGCTGTCACTTCTTAAGAATTAATTTTGAATTATGTCGATATGTATCTCCAGGGTTATTATCGGTTGACATCTCAACCATATTTAACTTATGTTAAACATAGTTATATTAGAATAGCTAGAATACTTATAGCGTAAAAGGTATAAAACTATTATGAAAGTATAGTTAAAATTTCGTTTGTTCCCATTGAATCGCTTTGAATCCTCAACCATGCATCGTTAAACTAATAGCTTAACTTTCTCCCTAAACAACAACGCACAAAGCGTTGTTTAGACAAGAAAGCAGTAATTCAAATTCACCGCTTAGTTGACTTTTCTAAAATAGAGCATATTGCTTTTATCTCTAAGATGTGAAATTAATGGCAACAGCTTGAATAGCGAGCGACATGATTTCAATTCTAAAGCACACTAAAGGAAGAAACTCTCCCTAACCAAGATTTCTGACCAAGAAAAGAAAGAAGAAGAAGTGATGTTTAAGATGGCAGTTAAGAAAGGAAAGGAATGCATTTAGAAACTTAAAAGTACCCAACTACTGAAAACACAAGGCTACATACAGATTTAGTCTTGTTTATTCATATTAGTATACTAACACACTAGGACTATCAAAGTTCCTCTGTATGCTGTTTGTAAATCTGAACAGCTGTTCACCATTGTTAAGAAGCTTGTACAATGAATATTTAATTTGTTTATTTGCGTCAATTTTATCTTTGACGTCTATTATGTCGTCTTAGAGTGAGATGTTTTTGTGTTTCGGCAAACAGAGACGCAAATTTTCAATTTTACTAACCTTGAACGACTGCCAAGTCCGCGACCAGAGTCTCGTGCTCTCTGTATAGAAAACTGTCTATAACAGAAGGTAAACAATCTTATTATGATAATGTTATTTGATGTAGGACTAAGAACTTTTCTTTATTGCCCAAAAATTAGTTTTGGTCTTCTTAAAGGCCAATAAGAACAAAAAGATAAAGCCAATAAGGTTTGCATTACCGTAGAGAAATATAATGTGTGGAAAAGTATGAAGGGGTCTTTTGAACACAGACATATGCTGGCCTTGTGTAGCCTATATGAGGTATTTGATTACGCTGCATTGATACGTTAAATAGAACCATAAAGTTTTAATATAGAGAGGAATCTTATTAGATAAATCTTAGATATAGGTATAGGACCAAGTTTCTATGACTAACATAAACTAATCAGGCGTAGAATATATAGTCTTATTTGTGTGACGATGTTTATTCCTGTGACGTAGGTGCGTGATATGGGCTTTACTTTTAGCGTTATAAAATTTTCTTGTCTAATACTATGCTGCATCTCAAGCGCCATCTGCCGACCTCGTTTCACGCAATGATCTGCAAAATTTTCCGTTATATTGAGACCACTGACATTTCGCAGAAGTTTTTCTTTTTCACCGGCAAATGTAGAGAGGTCGAATCCTTTGTGCTATTTCAGGAAAATTTGGACACGAGCCAGTCGTATCTTCGTAACGCTTTCGACGCAGTTTGACCACGTGTTCGGGTCTTTGATCTGTGTCGTTTTGCTGGAATATAGAACTTCAGCTTTCGGTGCAAGGTTACAAAAGATTTACTAACAGAAGAAAGGACTTTGACCGATCTACGTATGAAAGGGTCTTAATTTTCTTTGTTTCGACACATTCCAGATTTGTAAAATATTATCGACTAATTTTAATGCGTACTTACTTACGTATTTAGCACGTTTATTTCTAACTCGTTCAATGTTTATATTGCTATCAAAATATCTTGGTAGCAACGTTGTTTGTAATTATTTCGATAAGGTAGAGAGAAACAAAGAAAACAATGATATAAACTCCATGAGAAATTTCTACGTTTCTAGGGTGATATTTTAAATGATCTGTTAATGTTAAAAAAAGTGTCGTGACCGTTTTTCCTTTCGAGGTACGGAACCCTAGAAACTGAATAATGGTAACTAATTCACTAAAGTTGGCCAGTGCTCGTACCCTTGACCTATTTTTCGTTTGATTGTAAATCCTACGCCTACCACGTGATCACTGAGTATAAGTATGCTGGTATCAGTTCATTAAAATTTCCTAGATGTTACAACAATTTTAGACGGGAAGCTACATACGTGTGTACATCCGTAGTCTAAGAAGGCCAAGGTCTGTCTACTGCGTAGTTAGGCCACAAAAATGTATTCTAAATATGTTATAGTAATCATACAAATTTTCTCACACCAACTTTATTTTTTACTTTATTATTAAATCGATTTCAAAGAATCCTGGAAGGGTCGGTAGGAGGAAATAAAAATACAAACGTAGATTGAATGTCACTATATTAAGTTGTATCAGGTGGGGGGATCCGCGGCGTCCGCTCGCTGCGCCAGCTGTGCTGCCGCGCAGCAGTGCAGCATGAGCGCCGTAAGCGCGCACGCTCGACCCTCGCCATTATCCTCCCCCGCTTCCCCGCCGCCGTTACCCCCGCCCGCGTCCTCCGCTGACAGCTCCTCACGCACCGCCTGCAGCTGAACATGAAGCAGATCTAGTTAATAACTAGTTGACACAATCCCCATGGACTGCATCTCATCACTAGATTACTCAAGTTATAGTTGTACTTGTAGTTACCAATTCATGTATCTGTGTGGCGGTGAGTTTGTCGGCGAGGTCAGGCGCGCAGTCCCTGGCGGCCGCCAGCAGCGCGTCGGGCGGCAGTGCGCTGCGCAGCGCTGGGCGCAGCATCGCGCGCACCGCCGCAGCCGCGCCCGCTGCGCCCGCGCCCCGCGCTGCCCACGCCGCCGCGCACGCTCCGAACGGGCCCCCCTCCAGCGACTGCCTCCTTTGCGGTACAAGGGCTGATCGTGAAAAATGCCAACTGTTGCCGTATACAGACGTGGATAGGTGCTACATATAAGGAGAGTGACCTTGTGAGTGTTACAAAAGTCTTTTAAATTTCTGGTTGAAGGGAACACTAGTTTCTATCTCAGGTGGGTAATCTAGCTACTATATCCACCTGGGCGTGTGGCTTGGTGAGGGCGGCAAGGAGCGCGAGGAGGCGTTGGTTCTTGGCGCGGAAAGCGAATGTGCAGACCCGGCGCGTCTGAGGCCTGCCACCAGCGCGCTCATCGCACCACCACCTAGGTACGTTAGAAGTTAGGATATTTTTAATTAACTTAATTGTGGCTCTCGTAATATTTGTGATATAGAAGGAAGGTGTCGAAACTTTGACTGTAATCGTCGAGGTCAGAATTACAATTGTAGTGGGAAGAAGATTTACTTATCTTATTCAATTCAATCGTATAAAGAGCGAAAGACTTCGGGGAATCCTAGTCCTAAAAGTCTAATTAGGTTTTTTGGTAAGGAGATCAACAATCGTGATAAATAATTCATACACAGAAACACATACACGTAAAAAAGCATTCAACAAGGAAAGTTCATTCATTAAGGTTTTGCGTAGAGGCGAACAGTCAACATTTATCTCTACGGATAACTGGTTCTTTCTGTAAAAAGTTAAGTTTGATTCATCCACTTTCCTGTGTTATTTCGTGACTAATACTGGTCATGCTCTGATAAATCGTGATCATGTTGTAAACTAGTCCGTAACACTAATCATTAAGATACATAATCCTACGCTTCTATATATTTCTTTCGTAAATCTAGATTTGCATATGTATGTATGTATCTACGTTCTCAAATAACGAAATATCAAGTGTGCGTGAACGTTTTAATGATGAGATTAAAGATTTTTAGATAATAACAAGAGACATTGCACTCAATTTCTCAACGATAACCATTATCCTTGAAGTATGCCAACCGAACCGTTTATTTCAATGTGTTTATTAACAAATATATTTGTTAAGTACTTACTCATTAAAAATTAAAAAATAGATGTGCAAGTTTCGACAAAATGTGTATCTTTGTTGCGTCGAATTTTTAGCTCACATTTTGTAACGTACTATAAAATGATATCATTAAGTGAGACATTGGTAAAATATTACTAAATACGAAGCGGCTTTTACTCTTTACCGTGTTATTGGGTACAGATCTAAACCGTGACAAGTTTCTAAAATTCTTTCATTCTTTTTAAAACTGAGAAAACAATAAAATGCAATTTAACACAATGTTATTAATACTAGAAATATGGTTTAAAAATCTTGCAAAGATTTAGTCTCGACAAAGCCAAAACATTATGTTGCTACAACAAAGAGATTTTGATATAATATGTAGGTAGTTATATTACACGGTCTCTTTTAAATGTGTCGCTTCATCAGTCTAAATTCAAGGTGAGCTAGTAAGAGTATTATGAGAACCATCTTATAACAATTTTTAAGTAGAATACAATTGTTAGTTTTAAAAAATATAACAAAAAATTTTACTTTTATGTCACACTTTTTTAGTATCCTAATCTATACTAATTATTATAAGAGGAAAAATTTGGTTGTTTTTTTGGAAAGATTTGGTCGAAACTACTGAAGAACCGATTTGAGAAATTCTTTCACTGTTGGAGGAATCTGCACTATCTCTGGGTGACATTAAGCTATTTTTTTTTAATTCGGCATAGTACAATTGCTAGTTTTAAATAAAACATTTCATTCACACAGATTAACGACGATGACTACAAGGGAAACATGTAACGGTAACATAAAGCGGTATTCATTCACATGAGTCAGCGTGATTCCACAAAGGGGGATATAAACATCAAGTGTAAAAAAACCTGTGTTTGTCTGTGAACTGTGTCTGATGAGTCCGGAGTAAATAATGCGTAAATCTCTTTCGTCAGCAATGGAATAGTTCGTCTGTGTAACAGAAATAAATTTGCTATTTAACAAAGCAGTCGCAGAATCTATTCCGATATTTTTTTTTATTAAATAACCAAATTTCTAACTTCTCTTATTAGTTGTAGGGGCTTTGCATTACTCAAATCACATTTAGGCATTGAATTTATACCATAAACAATTCAATGATCATTTAAAATCTGGACTCGAGCTATATAAATAAACAAAGATTTACTTAAACTGATATGAAATCATTATAACCTTCCTCATGAACATCTAGGGAGTCTTTTCTATCAGGCTTTTCTTCCTCGTCTGAGTCGGGATCCGGCATGGAGTCAGGCTCTGTCGTGATAAGTTCTGGGGGCGAGCAGCCACTGTTGGATGAAGGATCTGAAATAAAATGAATTAATATCGTTATAATAGAACGAATCTATTATGAAATGTATTTTCTTAATGGAAATAAATGCAATTAACTGTTGCACAAGATTTCGTAAAATTACAGATTACAGAGTTGCATTTTATTTTAAATCTGTTATGTTAACAAGATATTTTGTTTTATGGTCCTTATGATCAAATAGACGTATTCGACATCCAATTAATTTATTGAATGTAAATATATGAATCATTTCCAATCTACATTAAAGATATCAGATATCTATAAGATCAAAATAAAATTACTGTATCGTTTATTTGACATCGCATTGTTGATGATGAATACTTGGGTGATAAGCGTAGTATTGATACAGCTATAGTTATTTTTGCTTAAAGGCACATAATCTTTTAATTGTCATTCAAATATCTAGTACATAAAAAGAATGTACCTAACAGGTTTTTTAATAAAGAAATTTTTATTAATTTAGAGAGTTTGCCATTCACTGACTCATCACGATATCCCCAAAAATATAAGCCCTGTTTACTTATTTAGTACATTTATTGCTTTTACGATAGAAGCCCGATAAGAAAGAATTTACATACCAAATCATATCTATACGGGATTTTACCGTAATTAGGTAATATCAAGTAACTATTAATTACTGGAATTGGAATTGACAATCTTGAAAAAAGAACTAATCAAAGTAAATTGTTAGTTAAAATATAAAAAATGGTTTGGTAACTTTTCCTATGTCGATGAAGACTGGAGAGAGATCTTAGCAACAGTCTGTAAAAGATTGAATGACGTAAACAAATTTTATTGCGTCAGTTACGTCTTCTTGCATTGGCATGGTACAGTGGTACCTCGAAGTGGAACGTTATTCAAAACTTCCGCATTACTTATAATAGAAACTGTCACGCAATGGTCTAGTCTGAATCTAACCTAATCTAACCTCGTTTGTAATGTTTTTTCATATCATAATATGGGAACGAAAATAAACAAACGTAACGTTAACATTTCAGCGTTTTGGCGCACGTTTCGTTATTATTATCGTTTAATATTATACTTCAATAAGATTTAAAATCGATAAAGGTAAAATTATTGGACGCGAAATATAGAGGTGGTTCTCTTATGGTTGAACATTTTCAGTAGTGCCATTTATTTGCCACTTGATTGTTGAAAGCCAAAATATGCTTCTTAATATTCAGATCATGATAATTTTTATCTGTTTTTGGGAAAAGTGTTTATCGTTCTTAAAAGTCAATGACCGGCATGGTCGTTAACAGATCTCAAGTCAAAGAAAACTTGGCGAGAGATCAAAAATTGATTTAAAATTGGAACGAATGCAAATATTCGCCCTTTTGAGGTAAACACAAAATATTGTTGTAGTATAGCATAGTGTATAAGTAGAGCAGTTTATATAAGATGGTACAAAATCATAACAGTGAATTCCCCTGCCAAAATACAAGTAATTTTGTCATCTCTTTTTTTCCTAGTGAGAAAATTGTATTTTGCATAACTCTCATTCGAATATGCTATTTGTTTACGTACAAGTGCTTCGACCGTGAAAGCCTATGTTCATATTATACACACTATTAGGCCGAGACCATCTCGCCGTTCCCATCGTTGACGACGCTCATGCCATCATCAGTCAAATGCTTCTAACGTAAATTTTGTTAATTCATTTTAATTTCAAGGATTATTATTTTTGTCATCACAAAGTGAAACAAAAGAACTTTTACAAAAAATACTTTATCTCGAATGAGTCGTAAAATTCTTTAAGGAAACTCGAAATAGGAAATAATTATCGCATTTGTACAAAGTGAAACGAAGCGAACTTTTAACAACATTGAACATAAAAGTCGCATTCACAAAAAAGCTTTAAAAGATTAACACTTCTCCCTACGTGAAGTCATTACTTTCATGTCAGATTTTAAAACTCATTTACTTATTTTTAACGACACACGTCAGTCGCAATTGTGTCGCATATTTTAAGATTGAAATGTTTTTGGTTTTTTAATTAAATATTTAATTGAAAATTAAAGAAAGTTGACGATTTCAATACAATTATTAAGTGAAGTTTCAAACTTACCATGCTCTTGTTTTGGTATACAGGGCGATGATTCTTGACACTTGGTGACGCATTTTTTATGGCAACATAGGCCACAATTCCTACATTGCATTGCATCTTTAAGCCATATCTGTAAAGAGAAAATAATTTTTTATTTTTGTAAATTTGTGTAGCAAAATTTTATTTTTAGATTACGAATTTCTATTCCCTGGATACGCTTTTGTTAATTACATCCTTGAGAAAAAAACATGAGATGCGAATTGTGCCAAATGCAGTGTAATTGAAAAAATCTCACCTTTTTATTACAAAAGTCGCATTGTGTTGATCTATGGAAGTGCGTGCGCACGAAGTCATGTGCGGCGCGCGCGGGCGCGTGCTGCGGGCGCGGGGCAGCACCGCGGGTCGCGGGGCGCGGAGAGCTGCGCGCGCCGCCCGCACCCTCCCACTCCCACCACACCAGCGCGTCCCCGAAGCAGAGGCACGGCTCGAAGCCGGCATGCGAGGATAGCTTGTGGCTTTTGCTGTGTACAAAGAGAAAGAACATTCTTTAAAACTTCTAATATTTATATGGTATTTGCCGAATAGTGGTTGACTCAGTCGCAGCAGCCATTACATGAATAGGCCAAAGTACATACTTTGGCCTATTCATTCAAAGTACATACTTTGACCTCACAATGTGCGGATACGAATTAAAAGTTTATCCTCGAGTTGTTCCAAAAGACAGGCTATTATAAGAAACAAAAATTAAAATATCATCATTAAAAATCTGTATTTATTGTCGTACCCTTATTCATACCTGAATTTAATATCGACATCTGGCGGTAGGAACTGATATCTCTTCATATGATGGGGTACTGTAGAATCTTGACATTCCGATAGTAAAGCAGCTAGAGGTATATTCAAATAACCCAACAACAACTCATCCTTTTCGCCCGGTACAGTCGCCCACACGTTAATGTTGAGATATTTATGATTTTCATTGAGTTTAAAATCAGTCTCTTCATCGAAAGGTATGATCGGTTTGAGCTGGATGCTTTTCGTCCAAAACATTTGGCAGATTTCGACGTGCTCGCTCTGTCGCGGCCCGCCCGTTTCAAATATTTGCTCTTCTTCTTCCAGGGTTTCGGTTTTATCAGGCTTGCATTCGGAGGAGTCAGTTTTTATAATCGGTATGTCAGGATGTTTCACGATTTTGTTGATGATTGTCGCTTGTCTAAGAGGTGTGCTGGCTCCGGAGGCGGGCGGTGTGCTGCCTGCGGAACTATCTGATGATTTATTCTCTACGGAGCATCTTCGTTTCCTAAGCCCGAAGTTACCCGGACCGCCCTGCTCCGTAGACTTGGAAGTCTGCTTCGCTGACTCCGATTTTTGTTTTTGATCTACTTCACTTGATGCATCTGATAGTTTGGCTGGTGAATCAGTTTCCTAGTAAACAATGAAATTATTTTATTAACGTTGCAATTTTGTTACATAAAGGTGTCTAAGAACTTCACATTTCACCATAGAATTTTACCAGTAAATTGTTTCTGGAGGTAGCCGCACGCATGCTCTGCAGTCGAACACCCTCCATCACCTCTGAGACCCGTCGGAAGGAGAAGTTTGTGCGGAGCCTGCGCGGCTCGTCCTCCCGCCGGGCGCCAGTGGTTCCTGCGGCCCCCGCACCTCCTCGCCGCACACGCACTGTTACCGCCCGACGCTCCACGCTGCGAAGAAGTTTACCCACCTAGAAGGAAAACATCGACTGTGTAATTTGTTAATTTGCACTTTAATTTTCGGTATAAGTTGAGTGCGTTTCGCAATAATAAAGTCTCAACAAGTTAACCTGTGCGACATTGTTAACGGGTTTGTTGTCAATAGCGAGAACGACGTCGTCGCGGCGCAGGTCCGCACGGTAGGCGGGCGACATCGGCACCACGGTGTCCACGAGCACCGCGCCCACGCCCTGGCAGCACACCAACCCCAGCGGACCTGTCACCGCGGGCACCACTATGTCTAGCACCAATACGCCTCGCCGTAATGACACCTGTACACACCGTGTACACAGATAGGTAAGAGATTTATTCAGTTTATTCTGATTAAGATTCAAAATTAAAATAATATGCGAATTGGAATGGTGACTATGATGATTATTGTTTACCCATCCATGTGAGTCGACAGCAAGCGCTGCCCTCACGAGCCCGGCACCGCCGGGCCACTGCAAGCGCGTCACCTCCACCAGACGTACCGTGAGCCGACCTTGCGGCGTCGGGCCCTCCTCTCCATCCCCGCTGCCCGGCTCCGACTTCGGGAAGAATGGTTTGTACCTGCCAATGTAAAAGTAGACATTATTTGAGAAATAGTTATTATATCCAGTTTACATTATTCCAGACCAGCGATCGAATCCAGCATTGTAAAAACATGTAATTTTCAATCGTCATCGAGCCACATGAAACGCACATAATGCCATCTAGTATGGGTTTATATGTTTCCAGTTGTATCTATCGTTGGATTTGATCTCGGGACTGGAATAATGAAAACTGAGAATTAACATTTTTATGCGAGAGAGTTCGCTACAGAAATAAAAATTTAGCCAACACCAGTCTAATGATACCATTTCTGCCAACAGGATGCCAAATAAAATCAAAATCAAATTAATTGGAAACTTTGCATTCTAATAGCAGGAATTAAATGGACCGGTAGACTTACCTTATTTTATAATTAGGCAGCGTATGTCGTTGAGCGACCGCTCGCCTGATATGCGCTGCAACGAGGGAGGCCAGCCGGGGCTTGAGCTGGCGGCCCTGGAAGCGACCCCGCACGCGCAGATCCAGCTTGGGCTGCGACTCGAACGCTAACGCCCAGTGTGTGTACGGATTACGTCGGAACATCAGCCGCACGCTGCCACTTATGCTCTCCACTGAAAACGATATCATCATACTTGTTAAATTATGTCCTCTTCATCCAACTGGATTTTTTTTATTAAACCGATATGATTTTTAATTGGTATTTGTTAATTTTGTATTTCGAAATAAAATATCTTAAATGTACTCGTACTTTAATAGAAATGACTAATGACCTGTGATAGATATATTAGCGATCTTGCCAAGTAGCATAACGGCATCTACATCGATTCTGAAGTTGCCGTCGTAGGCGAGGTCAAACCGGATATCGAGCGAGCGCAGCCGTGCCCCGTCATCCTCCAGCTCTCCGCTCAGCAGCTGCATATTCGCTATGCTCGGAAACTCCGTGCCCACTTCTAATGACCGAAGCTGGAACAGGAGAAACTTTATTTTTGTATTATTGTTAAATGTGTTGAGGCAAAAATAATGTAACTTTTAATAGGCATTATTCAAAAGATACGGTCTTCACAGCCACATGGCAGTGTTATAGCGACTCTGCGGCGACCGCGCGTTTACCACGAGTGTACCACACGATCAGCCGAATCCCACGTCTTTAACTCAAGGTGCCCTGCGCCATAGAACGAGTTGAGTTAGTAAAAGTGGTAAGGTACGGTAACATATCTTACGGTAACTTATCTCTGAATTTATCTCTATCGCCTGGTTCAGGTGTATCCGTGTTGTCAACGCATGCATCAAGGGGCTAGGCATTATTACATGCGTATAGTTTGGGTATTGTTCTTGTATTTTTGTGTAGCGTACCGTGAGGGACTCAAATATCTTGCCGGAGGAGGTCTTGGCGAGTAGCTCGGCAAGCTCGCTGGCCATGCGGCGGCGTAACCAGCGCGTGTCGGCGGTGCTCTGTTGGAAGATAAACTGCAGCATCGCGTTCAGTACGCCCTCGGGGGTGCTGCCGGCGCCGCGGGTCAGCTCGTTCAGGATCTCCTGTTGATTTATATCAATATTTATGTATATTAACTTGTTTTTATTAGTCGTAGAAGGATTTATTAAAAGACTGAAGCAAACAAAACGAGTTTAGTTAACAGACATTGAAAGATAAAGTTGAAATGCTTATTTCAAATTCATATGCGCTTGTATGGAGTAAAATTAATGTCACATTTAAAAGTTATAAATAGAAAATTAGTTATAGTGATTGCAAATTTTGACAGTCAAACAGTGGTAGATGTCAGCAACAACAACATCTGATGCACGAATTGGTCGGCGATGCATAGGAATGGGAAATTTTCTCAGTTTGTGTCCTCTCTCCCCCTAGTGTTGTCCCTTCCTCCGTTGATTAAAGGTGAGCAACGCATATACAATTGCGGATGTCTATGGGCGCTTTGCTATTTCGGCGAATTCAGGTGGCCGCTCGCTCGTTTGCCAACTTATGATATAAAAAAGTAGAATTTATGTAAAAAAACCTTTTCCGTCCTTATCGAAATGGTAACAATTCGATTTCAGTAATCCTCCAAACGGACCTAGATTATGTAAATAAATAACATTGCAGGGTTTTGCAGCAACACCTAACGACTAACGATTATCTACTAAGTATTATCTTCTAAGTTACGCTAACAATTTAGAATTCAAAATAGATACTTAAGCTCTGTTGTCCGACTACGGCTTTTGACAAGATTTATTGTAAGATATTCTTAATAATATTGAGTTGATTAATTAATAATCATTCTGGAATAATTAATTATTAATTCTGGAAGCTTACTAATTAGCCTTGTAATTACAATGTGTAAATGTTGAAAAAGTATTTGCAAATAGTATAGGGTAAAGGCGGGATAGATGCCCCACTTTTTGAAATATACTCCTAATTTAAAAAATGTTAATTTTATATAAATAGTGTCTATTAATATAGCTAGTTTAATTCTTTATCTTTTACTATGATTTGTCTTTTTGGGCCTATAAATGACAGATTTTGCATATTTTAGCTTTTTGTGGACCTCGATTTTTGAGGATAGATGCCTTCCCGTATGGATAGTTGCCCCACCATGAAAATACTAACAAGGATAGATGCCTGCGGCGCGGGATACATGCCCTTCATACTGTAAAATTATAATATTTATAATATTTTATTATTATTTTTGTCTTTGTCTTTTTTTATTTATAATTAAAAGCATCTTGCAGTTTTTAAAATCTTTTAATTGTCATCTTTACAATTTAATTCTAATTATGAGATCAAATAAAATTAATTTAATAATAAATTAATAATAAATTTCTAACATCATTTGTGCAACAAAAACAGAAATTCTTAATTCTTATTATAACTTATTAATTATTAAGTTTCAACACGCATATTCATAAAAGCCTTTACTTATACTTTACGTTTATAATTTTCAAATCATTCTGTGTAGTTATCTTTGTTTGTACTTTAGGCTTATGCTGTTTATCTCTTATAGTTTCTTCTAGTTCTCTTTACCGGCAAATCTTTAGTTTTCTTCCCCTTAATTTGTATTTTTGTCCAATTCCTCGAAAGCTGACTGTAATTGTTCTGTAGTCCAAGAACATACTCGAGCTCGGACTCCTTCCTTTCTTTTGTATCTTCGTGGCATAGTTCTGCTACAATCAGTAAAAAGTCTAAATATAAATATATATAAACACATATAAAATATAATAGAACATAAAAATACGTTCAAAGCGCATTCAGTACAACGTGGTGAATGGAGGGATAGATGCCCCTAGGGGCACCTATACCCCAGAAAATCGGGGCAACTATCCTTTTTGATAGGGATAGATGCCCAAGTAGTTTTTAAATAAATAAAAAACAAAAGAGCTACTATTTCCATCTAGATGCATACTTGATGAATCAGTATATTGACGTAATAAAAAATATAACGGAATTAATAACTACTTATAAAGATATACAACAGCAAATACTTACCTTTAAAACTTTGACGTGTTTGTTAAGTTCGCCGCGGACATAAATCCACAAATAAGCGAAATGCATCTTCACCGCACCACGGCCCATTGCTAACTAAGGTGCAGGGTACCTGCGGCTCTTAGTTATACTATTGATTTTTAGTCGCGAGTTTGGGAAGTTAGGTTTTATGAAAATGAGGCATCTATCCCACTGAGGCATCTATCTCGCCTTTACCCTATGCTATTCCATTTCGTAAATATGTAGTTTACCTTGTGTTAAATTACACTACAAAATGTTACACCTTTTTTTCCTCGCTTACTGTAAAGTGCAAGACTAATTAGACCTTACGTCAAAAGCAATGTTATTTAGAGCAAAAATTCCTTAAATTCGTATATCATCATATCGTTACGTTTGCGTCACTCAAGTGGTGATTACGATTTTCTATGTGTTAATCAAACATATATAAAACTAGACATTTGATTACTCCGACTTGTATGTTGTCTTGTATGCCTTATCGTATCCTTTTTAATTGAAAAAGGCTAGGCATATTAAAATCAAAATTTGGATATAGGATTTGTGTTTGATAGCGCAGTATATTTGTTTTTGAAAGAGTCAAGATTTGTATTAACTCGGTTAAAATGTATATACTTACACTAATTGTAAATGATTATTTCCTGTCAAATCAGTATATTAAATAACAAGGCATTGTTAAAGTAATAGTGTTACTAACAATCTAATTTCAATGATAGGTTCTTTAAAATTTGGCGGTTCGAATCGTAATATGGGGACATTTTGATGTCAAACCTTGAATACCCATATTTTTTACGAGCACTAACGAATTCACGTATAGAATAATTAAAAGGGTCATTATTTAGGGTCGTTTGTATACTTTAATGGTGGGCGCAATGGTCATAAACAAAATGTTTGCGGAGGCTTCGCCTTTGCTTTTCATTGGCGCGCCGCCAAGAAATAAACGGTGTCGTGAATTCCGACAACATTGGCCAATTAAAAAAGGAATCGTTTTACGGAAATAAATATTTAAGAGAAGTAATTTAAAAAAAAGAGCTTTCATGATAAGAGTCAACTTTAAAGTTATGTAATGTTTTTGAGGAGAACGAATATATCTAATTTTAGTGTGGATGTAGTTTACAAAAGATTGCATAGCCATGTTTTCTGGTTGTGCCTGAGTCAACGTTTAATTAGTTTTTGTTGTAACTGACAACTCGCCTAATGCAATATAAAGTTAATTGCCTAACAAAGTCTACACTTGTTCTTGATTTGTTGATCGTACGACACGTAATAGGGAACGTAAAGGACACTATCTTTTACGAGCCTTTTATGAACCCATAAAATTGTAAGTCTAGAAACAAAATCGTAAGAAAAACGTTCGATACTGGAGAAGATACAGCATTTGCTTGTCAAGGGTTAATTTTTTATCGCTAACCGAGAAAAAATATCGGTTATTATGGACATGGACCTGAAAGTGTAATGCAAATTGTACGATATTATACAGTGTTACATACAAATATATTGCTATTCTACAGTGCCGGTCTTAGGGCTAATAGCGCACTGGGCGAGATTTCTCCATCGACCCTTTGTACCGTGTCTTTGGGAGTTTTACGTGAGACTGCGTGATTCACACACCTGTGGCGCCCTTTTCTGCGCAGCGCCATGGGCGATCTCCCAACAACTCCCTACCCTAACAACGGTACTTATATTCTGTCTATAGTGTGCAACTTAAAAGATATGTGGTAAGCGCTTAGCGCGAGGATCATAATATAGGTAAGCATAATAGGAACACAAATTAACAAGAATCAAAATTTAATTAAAAAAAAACAGACTTTATAATTTATACTTCTTAATAGAATACGAATGGAATGATGACACCAAATCTGCTTGCTACAGGAGCTCACTAAGGTCACCAGCGAAAAGCACTACTTTGTCTCAATCATATCTGAAACTTACCGGTGGCAAGGTAACTGGCATAGAACATTGCTCCTCTATGGTCGGTTTCTTTTCGAAAGGCCTGACGAAGTAGATGAGAAGCGCCACGGGCACGGCCAGTGCCGACAGCGCTCCGAACAGCGCCGCCAGTAGCAGCCATGTCCAGTCTGGCATTGTACATTAATTATCTGTGGGAAAAGACTGATAATTAAAACGTATAATTTTAAAATCTTACTTTTTTTATATGGAAGTGAATGTGCTACTGAATAAAATTTAAATTAAATTGAAGGATATTATCAAAAACTGTTAACGAAACATTTATGGTTTTAATAAAATAGGTAATGGTAATTAGTAAATGTTGCAATAAATAAAATATTATTTAATTCTTTAAATAAGAAATCACATTTAGAATTTAAAAATCGTACCCATTCCTATATGTGATGTCAAGAGTTCGCAAAATTTTGTATTATTAATTCTGGTAAAAGTTTCATTCAATAGGTCATTTTTATATTTTTAATAGTTATGTAAATTGATTCGTAAGTACATACGTCCGGCAAAGTTATAAATACGAATAGAAATATCACCTGCTAGGAATGTTTTATTAATATCGGTAATCTAACTTAATTAAGTATTGCAGCTGCTCACCTATGGTAAAGGGCACTACATGAACCTGAGGTAACGGACTTTTACTAAAAACAAGAAATATAAAGCTTTAGTGAACATTCTAGTTTTCGCAGAAACAATTAAAAAAATATTATAGTTGAGACGTATGAATGCAAAGCTTTCAACGCCTGTTGAATTAGGAGCTGTAATAAAGGTGTCATTTGCAAATATTCCGTTAATCTCTCCCCTTTGTTCAGGAAAGAAGGTTCTTTGTTCGCGCTATGCACGGGAATGAATGCATCAGGAGTTAAAAATAAAGTGTTGACCATTTTTTTATTCTCGTTCTACTTTTGAATACTCTCGCGCCTTTATTTACAGTTCGTATGTTAGTGTTACGTAACATAAGGAGTCTAGATTGTATTATTGAAAATCTAAGCCAATTTTTAGCGCAGTACAGCGATCATGTTATGAGTGAGTGTACTGCCGAAACACTCCGTGATTTTATATACTATGTTTATGGGCAACTTCGAGTCGAATCTCGCGGTTCAACGTTATTGAAATATGAGAAGAATGGGTTGATTTGAATAGACACATAGCGTGTCGAATTATTCCAAGGCTTTTGTAGCTGCATAATGAATCACTATGGTAACCAGACTGCAATCTGCTGCTTTAGTTAAAGTATCAACTGTTTAAGATTCTGTTCAGTTGTTTTTAGCTTAGTTAATCGGGAATCGGTTTAAATAATCCTTTACTTCATTTTAAAACCCTATTCCTTTTATCACTGAGATAAGATGAAATTCATAAGAAACAACTAATTTTGTAGATGGGTTTACTACAAAGATGTATAACGAATTCAAACCAAATCAATCAATACTTGAATAAAATGCCTGCGGGCTTATTCCTACGTTTCTATTTGCGTACGGAGAAACCCAGTCAGCTTCATTCTATTTCATTAAACTCCGGCATACATATTCCTATTCGTAACAATTTTGTACGGATCGCGTAATAACGCTTGGGTCACTGGTTTATCTAATCTAAGTTGTTCTTACGGGGATTAACGAGTTATATATATTTTTTATTAAGATCTACAATGCGAAAAGTGGCCTACCTGTTACTTAGTGATGAATGTTAAATGAGTAATAACTGCTCATTATCCGAGCAGCATTTTCGTATTTAGATATTTATATTTACACAGCTCAAATATTTAATCCTTGTTCACTTTTAACTTTGTATTGAAGACATTTGAAAGTGACCTTATTATAGTGAAGTCAAAGTACTACTACTGATACTAGTAACTGTTCGCTCCTTGCGTCATTCGACTGACTTTTAATATTACACAATAATAATAAAAATGTATGTAGACAAAGTGGTTTAGATTAAAAAACAAAACAAATCCCTTTTTTGTCCTGTTCCTTGAGCCTCGTTTGGAGTTAAAATACATAGAGTTGACGCGGAAATATCGTTAATAGAACAGGTTAGGTATATTATTGGACACAAAATAATAATAATAATATTTTTCTGTATAAATACATTCATTTGAATATGTAAAAAAGACAAGGAACATAAATTTTTCGGTAACCCGATTTTATCCGGCATCAAATTTATAGTACAAACGAAAACAAAATGATTGGTAATGCGGGATCATGTAAGGCGTAGTTTTCATTTTTCGAGTGTTGACAAAAAGGGGAATAAAAGAAAGGGGAAGCGGTACTTTACATGCGCTATGGGAGAGTAATTATGACGAAAACATTAATCGATTCTTTTACTTTCTATGAAACAAAAGGACTATAAAAATTAAAATAGAGTCCTGTTAAATACAAGATGATGATTTCTAGTAACAATAACTTTGGTGTTAACATTTTTTTTACTTATTTAGCTTCATATTCCGTATAATTACATGTTTTTATTTATTCAATTATAATGCTCGTATGGTTCCCGGTCGGATAAAAGCCTCCTCCAACTTTGTACCCTTTCGCGTACGATGACTTAATTTTGATCATTTTTTTTTTAAATCAATTATCATGAACATTTGTAAATTAAGAATCTTTTACATGTATCAGTATATAAAAACGTGAGAAGGAAATCTACAGTGTAAACACGAAGTTTAGTATCAATAACAAAGCAACACAATCATTAATTTATTACAAGTCACCTGCTATTATAATTTCCTTAAATCAACTGGAACCACAATAAACATACTCACTAAACAACAATTGACATGAAACTAGTAACTTCTTAGATAATTTTATATTAAATCGTGTATTTAAAATGATTTTCGACGATTATGGCGATTTCAAAGGTGGATACATTTTAATTCGCCAGCCGGTACACCGGCGGCGATCGCTCTACTCACCGCCACTGACACTTTGGCCCTGTGAAATTATTATTGTGATAAAACACCTAGGAATCCATTTGAGCATGCGCAGGTCCTGGCCAATTGGACCGAAGTTCACGCAAGGTGGCAAGGCAATCACAATTGAAAGGAACATTGACACATCTTCGATTTCTATTTCAAAAGAAATCAATTGATTCTCCGTATATATTTTTAAAGTTAATTACTTATGAATTGAATAATTACAGTATTTTAGGTACAACGAAGTAGAAATTTATTTTCTTCCTTGTTAAATTTTCGTAATTGGTGTAGACGTGTTGTTCAAAGGACGCTTGCGCGCGGCATAAATCGATACAGGGTATTTCTTTTTATACATTTTCTAACGTAGATATGTAATGTGGGATAGGTGCTGTTGGAAATTACTGAACTAAAACAACTTGGATTGCCCATTGCGCACGTTCTCTTTTACCTATACTACTTTTTATTTTAAACAATGATAACTTAGGTTCTATAAATTTTTACACATAATTTATTAAGAGATAAAAACCGTTAGTTTAACATCCTAGGATAACTACATTGTAACAAGATCTACTTGAAAAGGAGGTACGCGAACATAGTATACAAGTCAAATTACATTAATTTCGACCGACTGGAAAAAGATTTTCATTTTTTTTTTCAATTTTAGTAGATATAAATGTTTTACCAGCTTTTTTTGCCGAAGCCGTCACTTACATATATTGAAGTCTACTGTATACCTATAAAATACTTCAAATTTAACAGTGGGAGAGCACTCAACAACGAATTACCACGATCATTATACAGGCGTGAAGTGAAAGTTATTCCGCGTTCCGTCTGATGAGCGACGTTCGTGCGTGCCTGAGCCGGTCTAATTTTGGTCCTCTTCCTATCCTTTCCTTGTATGGAAGAGAAGGTGGATTTAGCGGGGAAGGTGGGTGACGCTTAGGAAGGGAAAACATCCACTTTTGAGTCCGCTCCTCTATCGATTAAAGGTAGACAACGCACCTGTAAATATGGATGTCTATGGACAGCGGTCGCTTCGCTATTTTCTCGAATTTTGGTGTCATTTGTAGGCAACTATGTAGTGTATGGGCAAGATTTGTTAGTTTTTTTTTTTAATTAGGGTTTTGTGGTTTTCTTTTCTGCCAAATCATGATATAAAATAAAACGATAGAATAATTTTTATTTAACATTTATTCTTACAAATATTAGATCTACGCAACACACGTAAAATGAAATAAATCTAAATAAAAACATAATTAGTTATTACAATAATAATCGTTTAATATTTTCTATTTATTTTAAAAGCAACTAATTTTTGCTGATCACATTAATATTCGTAAAAGTTTACGCATCGGAGAGTGCGGCTACACCAGGCAGAACTTTACCTGGAAAACAGACAGACCATTTAATATAAATAAATTAGTGCGGGGGACTTCGTAGGGCAAGAGCGAAATTTACTGCCGGTTGCAGGGAATTTAACAGAGCAATATAGCAACTTTGATTACTTATTTGAATGAAGTGTCATTAAGATGAGATTGTTCGTTGATACACTTTAATTATTCATCAAGAGTGATGTTTTAAAAAAAATAGAGTTGCGATTCGTTCATGGAAAAATATGTTGAGTAACACTAAATGATAAAAGTTGCGTTACGAGAAGAAATAAACTAACCTTAATTAAAAAAACAACTGACTATAACAGTTGAAATAGAGCCATCTATTGGCAGCGTTTTAAAAGACAGTTTTTTTTAATTTAAACTAAATAAACTGTAATGCTTTATATATATATAACACTCTCTTATTACAGTACCTATATATTTGAAATCATAAAAAAATATTTAGCAATGAAAAAAAAGTTATGGAGATTGAGATTTGAACTCGTTCTTTTCATTATTTTTTTAGAATTTCATCTCTCACATCCGTTATGTGTTTTGTGCCGAGGAATATACCCTATGACACTACGAAGAAAACAACGACTAGAATGACAACACACTTGTAAAAATCGGCTAATTCGTTACGACTCTAGGCCATCAAAATGGAATTTACATATATACAAACCTACATACATAAAAACTCACTTACATACATACTCGCGAAAACCATTACACTCTTTGTCAGTCGGGTAAAAAGTCGTAGGGCACACTAAGACTGATTACAACAATTTTTATGTTGCAAAACTAGCATTATTACTAGTAGCGAAGATATATACCTACGCTAACCCGTGCCCACTGTTTTGGCAACACGGTAAAAAAAACACTAACGCTCTTTTTAACAGTATACATATCCGACAAGCTTGCATGCGTATTACGTACACATGTACGGATGAAGCGATAATTCCTAGAGTTATTTATTTCTGTGTAAGAAAATAAATCAATCTATGTATGTAGTTTAATTAGTTTTCGATAGCAAAGAACGACAGCTGCCAGGCGACTAAAAAATGTTTGTGAAGACAGATGATTGATCTATTTTGCCAAGCACGCGATCAAACGGTTTACCTATTTTATTTGCCATTAAATAACTATTTTTTTGTTACTAGCTTTTGCCCGCGACTTCATCGGTGCGAAATTAAAAAAATAATTCTAGTAATGAATATAGTTACTTAGTGATAATGTAACATTCTAATGGCAAAAAAATTTATGAAATCGGTCCAGTACTTTTTGAGTTTTTAAGTTAAATACAAAAATACAAATCATTCCCCTTTATAATATTAGTATAGATATCGACTTCATTGTAATTCTTTTTTGGAACACAAAAAATAGATTTTTTAAATAAACACGGCATTGAAATAAAAAAAAAATCAAAAGACAAAAATTAACAACAGTACATGAAAAGCAATTTTACGAATCACTTATTTCCGCACTGAAATTTTAAGTGATCTCTCATTGACGACTCTGAGTACGGCAGTTAGCGCCATTTTAGGATTTACAAAAGTTGATTACATCTATAACTTATGTATATAAAGTTAACATACCTTCGAGCAGTTCAAGGGAAGCGCCGCCGCCGGTGGAGACGTGGGAGACCTTGTCCTCGGTGCCCCACTTCGCGCAACACGTGGCCGTGTCACCGCCACCTGGTTAAAAAACGGAAAAGGTTTCAGTGTATGGTGTTAGGAACTAATTTTACAATTTATTTCTATAAGGTATTTAAATAGGAAGTAATCAAATTACAATCAACAAATCTGAAAAAAAAAAAATTGTTGAAGAGTAGAACCTTGAAGTCAATTTTAACAAATTTACATCTGCATTGTATAAAAAATCAAATATTTGAGATAATTAAATTTATCTTACCGATAATAGTAACAGCACCATTGTTAGTTGCCTTCACAACACAATCCATGAGAGCTCGAGTGCCGCCTGCAAACTTCTCGAATTCAAACACACCAGCTGGCCTAAAAAATGTCACAGAAATATTCAAGGGTATTCAAATTAACCAAGGTTTTTCTGCAAACTTAAAAAAAAATTAACAACAATTAAATTATTCTGAACTATTTTTTAGAGAAATCTTCATATAGTATGCTATGGAAAGCCAGAAGATTACTTACCCATTCCAAACAATAACTTTAGCCCTTGCGATGGGATCTGCAAATAGCTCCCTAGTCTTTGGTCCAACATCAAGTCCCATCCAGCCATCAGGGATGCCAGAATCAACATCAGCAGTACCAACCTAAAAAATAAGATTTACAATAGCTATCTTACTGCAACACTCAGTTGTTTAATTAAGGAAGATGTTTAGCATAGATAATTTTACCTGAGCATTTTCATCAAACTTGTCAGCAGTGATAAAGTCTACTGGTAGATGTACTTTAACATTGTTCTTGGCAGCTTTCTCCAACAACTTGCCTACTATCTTTGCTCCTTCTCCATCATACAAAGAATTGCCGATCTAAAAATAGTTAAAAGTTGTTAATCAACTTCTTTCGGTGAACATTTATAGTGACATAAATAAAATAAAAAATAATACTTACAGACATGCCCTTGGTTTCCTTAAGGAATGTATAAGCCATACCTCCACCAATAATCATTTCATTAACTTTATCAAGCAAGTTTTCTATGAGTAAGATTTTGTCTGCAACTTTAGCTCCACCAAGAATGGCCAAAAATGGCCTGTAACAAAAATTTCCACAAAAAATTAAGCAAGTATTTTTTTATACTTTCACCTGAGAAGTAAAGTAAACATTATAAAGTGATATAAGATTTTCACCTTTCAGGTTCATGAAGTGCCTTTGCAAAGTATTGAAGTTCCTTTTTCAATAAGAAGCCACTGGCTCTCTGTTCAAAACCTTCACCCATCATAGAGCTATGAGCTCTGTGGGCTGTGCCTATAGTAAAATGTAAAAGAAAATCAGTACCATACAATCTATATATATAAAAGAAAGTCGTGTTAGTTACACTATTTATAACTCAAGAATGGCTGAATTGATTTGACTGAAAATTGGTGGGCAGGTAGCTTAGAACCAGGAAACGGGCATAGGATAATTTTTACCCCGTTTTCTATTCTTTTATTCCGCGCGGACGGAGTCGCGGGTAAAAGCTAGTATTAGATAAATAGCAAAGATTTAAAGATAAAATTTTCTTACCAAAAGCGTCATTAATGTAAACATCTCCCAATTTACGGAGGCTGGCTCTAAAAGCTTTGACTTTTTCAGCATCAGCTTTTACCTTGGCTCCACTAGTGTCAACACCTTTGCCTTCCTCTTCAATATGGAATCTGAGGTTTTCTAATAAAATAATGGATCCTGTCGGAGGATCAGCACAGGCTGCTTCAACTTCGGAACCAACACAGTCTTTTAAGAAGGTGACATCCCTTAAAAAATTGAAATATTTGAGAAATAACATTTTGATCTTGATGTCTTTGACTAATCAGTACAGTTAATCTACTCACTTACTTGTTTAATAGTTTTTTCAATTCGTCTGCGACGGGTTTTAATGTGTATTTCAAATTGGCTTGTCCATCGGGGCGACCCAAATGTGACATAAGAACCACCGATTTTGCGCCCTTGTCCAGTGCAAATTTAACCGAATCAAGGGCAGCTACAATACGCTGGTTGTTAGTGATTACTCCATCTTTTAGTGGCACATTGAAGTCAACTCTAAAAACAAAAATGTAAGGTAGTACAATAATACCGGTGTCCTTTAGTGACCCGGCAGTTAAAACTGTCTAAAATATCGATTTATTAGCTATGTCGTACTTACCTCATTAAGACACGTTTTCCTGCCAAATTTAAGGCATCAATACTGAGTTTGTTTAAAGCCATTATGTTACTTTTAAAGCAAATAATTGAATTGAATCAATTTGCAAACTTTTAGCTAAGTGGATAAGTGTCAAATTCAACCTTGGATATGTCAAAGAGGTCAAAGTTGGCTGCCATATAAAAAAATATTAAGAAACCGCTTGCCGTGTGGCTTTGTCTTATTACTATAAAATGAAAACGAAAGACATAGAATTATATATACGGATAAGTAACGGTTAATCTATATTATATCCAAGTCAATTAAAAAAATATATAAAAATTTTGTTTTTCCCTTTACCGCCATCTCAACATATGAACAAGTATTATTGAAAGCAATTATTTTTATTAGAACTTATGTAATGAACTATATAACTACGCGTTATTTTAATATTTATAATTGAGAATGAAATAAAATACAATTTGTTTTAAACATTTGAAATGACGTAATGGAAACGGGCTTTTGCGTTTTAATGCGTAGAGTGCGGGGCGGGAGGAGCTTCCACTTCCATCCTGTTAGGTTGGCATCATTGTTCGTTCGTCGCGAAATGCACGCATTGGGACGCTCGCATTTGGAATGTTCTTCGAAAATCTACGTTGATTTATATGAACCGCCGCCAGTGTGTGATAAGTTTTGGAATTTATCTAGTCTAAAGACCGATTTGCGTCGTTGTTCAGTGCTTGTTAGTGATTGTTTTGGGTGACGAACATAACGATAATAAGTGCGTCGAAAGTTGAAACATGGTGCCGCTAGGACCCGGGCCTGGCCATCCTACGGCACATCAAACTCACAGTGGGCCCTCAACTAACTTATCCGGCTCGAATTCGCTATCGCAAAGTACTCCGCAATCTAACAAGTCATCGGTAACGGTGAGTAGCGAGAGTTTTTGTACTAAAAATGTTATATTTGATTTAATCTGGCGGTTGCACATGTTTATGTAACTTTAGTTTCGAGCACGTGCGATTTGGCGCTAATTTTGATGTTCGTTTCAGAAGCCGAATTACACTCTCAAATTTACACTTGCTGGGCACACGAAAGCAGTCTCATCGGTTAAATTTAGTCCTAATGGAGAGTGGCTTGCAAGTTCCTGTGAGTATTTCAGTCACTAATTTCTTCATAGTAATAGATCTCTAATATTCTAAATTATCATATTTGTGCATATATTACCTAACATTAACTTCGTATAACGTGAGGATATCAATATCATTATTATCTTTGAAGTTATAAATAATTTACATACTATTTGTGACCAATAAATAAGTACAATTCCTTTTGCACATATAGGCAATAAGTGACCTTCACTGACACAACACTCAATATACACTTTTTGCTCCATTATAGTACTGTTTTTGTCTATACAGGTTTTTCATCTATAACATAAAACATTTTAGATATTACAATAAAGTATGTCAATGTTAATTTAAAAATAAAAGTTATATTTTTACATCCAAATAGGTCTGAGTACTGATGACATAAATCTTTATTTTACTTATAGAATAAGATTCAACTAAATGTAGACTAAGTTGACCGAAAATGGTACAAATCACAGAATTTTTCTAAGTTTATCATTGAAATATTAAATTTTTAATTCTAGTCTTTATATTTAAATCAAGGTCAATTTATAAAACTACTTCATATTTACAGTTTTTAATATGTACAATTTTTTTTTGTTAATATTAATAAGAGTACTTAATAATCATAATTTTATAACACTAACTACTAAATGTTAAATCAAAGTAAGCCTATTTATTTTGTAAGTTGCTGCATGTGCAGTTTTGTGCAGCATTATTAAAAATTCTGATCAATTTTCACATTACATTAAAAAAAAAATCACATAGAGATTGCTGAGTGTTTTGTACCCTTTTCTATGTTAAAACACCACAAAATCACAAAAATACAATAATGTATATTATAAAATAATCTTACTTGGCAATTTTGAATATTATTTGGAATGTTTTTGAATTTGTAATTTATCACCTTTCAGCTGCTGATAAACTTATCAAAGTGTGGGGTGCATACGATGGCAAATTTGAGAAGACTATTGCGGGACACAAGATGGGAATCAGTGATGTGGCTTGGTCATCAGACAGCAGGTTGATCGTCAGTGCGAGTGATGATAAAACATTAAAGGTGAGCTTAATTTATTTATTGTAGTCTATTTTTATATGTATGTTACTAGAGAAAGTTAAAGAGAATGATATAAAATAGAGAGGATTGGAAGTTGCTCCTTTGACAAAGAAGCAATAGTTCTAAAACCAACAACAACTAGTACACTATGTGATAGTAAGAGTTGTAAGAGCCTCTAAACCCAATGAGCATACTTGTGTTGATGTCTGAAAGTGAAAGATGTAACACAATCTCTGGTGTCCTTTCTGAGGCATGGATGTGATTAATATTGCTAATGTCACAGTCCAAATTTACTTACAGATAATCATTATTGCTGTGTGGTATATATATTTTGTTATGTTGGTAAAGTAAAAATGTTAATCTCAAAATTACAGATTAAAAAAAACTTGATGGCATAAAATATTGCTATTTTAAGTGTTTTATCTGAGAATAAAATAATGTTGTGTTTTATGTAAATCTTAATTTTTGCATAGTACAAACTGATGTCATTATGTTAAAAGCTTGTGCAATGTGTGCAGCATATAGGTTTTGACTCTATACACTATACACATAGTATTAGAGAAAATGTATTGCACAATACTTTTTGTTATATTGTGTGCTATGTTATTTAGATATTTGATGCTATAACATATTTAGTTAAAACATTCAATGGTACATTATGATTTTCATATACTAAACTGAACAAAGACCAAATTGTTGGCATTAAATTTGTTAAAATGTGCCATTTTTGTTGAAAGAAGTACAAGTAAATAATTAGACCTAGTATGTAAAATAATACAAATGAAGGTCTTGTTTAGCACCTCTAACAGTATTTATGGGTACAATACTACACTGGGCCGCAACCTAGTTTGTTTTGTCTTGTAACACTGTAATATTCCATTGTGTCACTTAGTAATGAAGTATGTTTCCATATGTTAGTTAATTTTGTGATTTTGTTTTCACCCACAATTGAAAAATAGCTTCCTTAAAACATTGCAACTTAAATAAATCACTATTACTGAACGCAAAACTTGGGCGATCATTCAACGATTTTAAGATAAAACTAGAAGGATTGCCTTAGTTAGGAAGTGTATAGTAGTTTGTGTAAAACAATACTTTGTTCCAAAGTTCTTTATGTTAAATATTTATTGTAATAACAATAATGAAATCACAGAATTTAATAAAAGAGTGTATTTTAGGCCAGGCATTTTATATAAATTTTCTCACGGCATACGCAAATATCTCTAGAGATAACTAAGACCCAGATAGATAAAATTGTTTACTTAACTAACTTCTGGCATTTTGATGTACCATACTAAAATAAATTAATTGCCATAGTAGGGAGTGCTTAATTAGTCACTGAAGGTGAGCCTTAGTGTAAATTTCTTATACTGGATGTATTCTTGACTACCAAGAGCACAATTATAAGTAAGCATTATATTACCCACCAATTTTTAAATCAAACTTTTAGGTCAATATGTTATCGTAAATGTACATTCTATCAATTAAAATGAAAATTGTATAAATGTATTCATGTTACAGGTCTGGGAGCTCAGTTCGGGCAAATGTTTGAAGACTCTAAAAGGACACAGTAACTACGTATTTTGTTGTAACTTCAACCCACAAAGTAATCTTATTGTTTCTGGAAGTTTTGATGAAAGTGTCCGAATATGGGATGTAAGAACAGGTATGTTTTAATAAGTCATTGCATTATTTTTAATTTCATTGGTTGGTTTTGTAGTTATTTTCTTTGAATGTAATTTGGACTGCCTTTCTAGCTTCTTTCAATAGGTTTCATATGCACAAAAGCTACTCATATCGAAAATGAATACTGTATAGTTTTTTTTTTCTTGTTTTACTATTAAATTTTGATATTGTTACAGGAAAATGTTTGAAGACATTGCCAGCACATTCTGATCCAGTTTCTGCAGTTCATTTTAACAGAGATGGCAGCCTTATTGTTTCTTCTAGTTATGATGGTTTATGGTAAGCTCAAAGTTACTTGTCTTTGCTCAAGTTTCTCTTTCCTCATCTTCCTATTTTTTTATTCTAATAGCTATTCTACTAACTGTCGCTTGCTACTATGTCCGCGCGGAAAAAACTTAATAAGTACCTATGTGTTCTTACAGACTGTTCTACATCTGTGCCAAATTTCATCAATATCTGTTGAGGCATTTGAAGATAGCGTCTAACAATCATCTAACCATCCATCCATCCATCAAACATTCCCATTTATAATATAAGTATTGGCAAGATATATAAAAGAACATGTGTTTTTTACAGTCGAATTTGGGACACAGCATCTGGACAATGTTTGAAAACACTAATAGATGATGACAATCCACCAGTTTCTTTTGTTAAGTTCTCACCAAACGGAAAGTATATTTTAGCGGCGACATTGGACAACACGTTGAAATTATGGGACTATAGTAGAGGAAAATGTCTCAAGACATATACTGGACATAAGAATGAAAAATATTGCATTTTTGCTAACTTCAGTGTTACAGGTGGAAAGGTATGATTCAAACAACTCCTTATGTCATACTAGCTGTCGCCCACGACTCCGTCCGCGCGCAGTTAAAAAATGGGGGGGGGTATGAAAAATAGATGTTGGCCGATTCTCAGACCTACTGAATATGCTCACAAAATTTCATGAGAATCGGTCAAGCCGTATCGGAGGAGTACGGAAACGAAAACTGTGACACGAGAATTTTATATATTAGATTTGAAGGCAGAACTCAATCAATCTTTTATCATTCAAGGTGTTTTTAATATTAATATTAGAATAAATTTTCTACTCCGTTTCCTACAAAGTAATTAAAATAACTTTCAGATCTAATATTGACTTTGGTCTTAAGAGAAACATGGTGTAATTTTTGCTTGGTATAACTTTAATGCAATATTCACAGTAAATATAAATCTTGCAGTGGATAGTGTCAGGATCGGAGGACAATTTGGTGTACATTTGGAATCTACAATCAAAGGAGATAGTGCAGCGACTGTCGGGGCATACGGACACCGTGCTGTGCACAGCGTGCCATCCCACCGAGAATATCATCGCCTCCGCTGCATTAGAGAACGACAAGACTATAAAGTTATGGAAAAGTGACACCTAGGACTTTATACTGGTAATTATTATAACTTTTTTTACTTTGATAATAATGATGATCTTTGAAAGGTTCTAGTAAATTCTTTTGTTAAGCTAATTTCATCATAAAATGCAACAAATATGGACTGAAGTGTCAAATAAACAAATTTGTCATAGAACATGATAAAAATAGAATAGAAAGAAAAAATAAAATAAAAAGTATATGATAAGAGAACTCTTTTAGAGTTAAGCTCTCCAGTACGTCACCGCATTTCTAATATAATGTTACAAAATTATATTGTGTACAAAGCTGTGTAAATAAATAAAAATTTATCGCCGAAATGGAGGAAATACCGCCATTTTTGTTTTCGTTTTTCAGTTCATTTGTGAAGGGGATTAGATTTGTGATTAGGGGGGGGGGAGGGTTACATTAGTTTTGTGTACTTTTTTACCCCATAACTTATATCAAAATGTTTTCAGATATCTTGGTGGCTTAAATTCGCAATGATTTTGGGCCGCAGAGATATTTGCAAAGATTTATAACATTAAATAACTAGTGTAACCGTTGTTTTCTTTGTTTGCAGGTTGTTTTGCATACAGTGATCTGTATATTGTGGCTTCATATTGAGAGCCGGTGACATTTGACCCTGTGAATATTTTGAAAATTAGGATACCCATAGTTTATAGAACTACGGACAATTTGATGAAGATTGAGCATATTTCTTTCATATATACGCTAAGTCAAGAGTTGTATGTGTGCATTTTACTTTGTTAAGATATTAAATATTTTTATATCTAACATGAAAAGATGTATTGAAAGTTATAGCACTTATGTTTTAATTAAGATTGACTTATTTAGGATTTCGCTTAAGATTAACACGTTGGAAGCAAATAAAAATGTAGTAGTTTTAAACTGTGTTTTATTTTTTCATTAAAAAAACTAACCTAAATTAATTATATAAGATCTCTATGGTCCTAATGAAATGGCCAAACAATTAAACCTCACATTCCTGTCAGGAGTGCAAAATATTTTTTTTTTAAATTCTCTACATCTATTCTAGATCTGGAAGAAATATTTGGTCATCTATTTTAACCTTTAGAATCCACTGCTGTATATAATTTACGTCACTATAATTAAGTATTTTTCAAGCGTCTAGATGTTGATCGGTTTTAAATGTATATTTGCACTCAACTTAATACTCAACAAATCCCCGAGGCTTGACCCAATTTATTTTACTATCCGCAAAATAATAGGATAATTTATACAAATCCCTAAAGGCTGGAAGTTGTTATTCTTAGAGCGAAAAATAAATGACTCATCTTCATAAATTGATTGAATCTTGTTTTAATCGTTCGGTAATAAGTTATTGATTGTTAAAATAATAAGTATTCCTTCTTTAAAATTATATTCATGTTGTCTAGTAAGAAATTAAGTTAGTGTACATTTCAAAAAAACAACTACAAACAACTTGTACTGTTGCTGCTTGTATGAATTTAATTGTTTAAATAATAAACAAAGTTGTAAATTCAACAAAACGTTATTTTTAAACCTCCAAACTGAAATAACCTGAGCGTGTTTTTATCAAAAACACTACGCTCTTTCTAAAAATAAACAAATCCAATTGTTGTGCAAATAAGTCCCGACCGTGCCCTGCTATGCATACCAATAAAATGTTGAATCCTCTTAATGGATTTTTAATTGTGAAACTGTGATCTTTATTTAAATCCAAAAAAGTACCTACTACGTTTTTTAGCAGTATTGTTTCGTAGAGATGAGTATTATAAGTGTAGGTGTAGAACAAACCCTGGAAGAACTCATAGGGTACTTGTTAAGTTCTTTTTTTTATTCATGTGTGGACTAAGTCGCGGTCGACAGCTAGTGGGTAATATTTAAAACATTGATAATCGTCTATATATATAAAAATTAATCCCTATTATTAGTGATGCAACGGATGTCTGTTTCCGTTTCCGCAAGTGCGGAAGTTCCGCGTGCTTTTCAACATCCGTTTCTGCTTCTGTTTCCGCAACTTTTATAACGGAGATAAAACGGAACTTTACGACGGCTGAGAGATCCAAATGCGCGGCGCGAGACGCGCAGTCCGTGCACGGCCTTTCGGCACTTGTCGCATATGTTTGTTTACGTACTATTTTGTGAATTTATGCGCGTAATATTTTCTGCTGCTGTTTGAAACAATCAGTTTCTCTTGCTGGAGTAAACTTTCTAGTTGTTGTCCATATAAAATTTGACAACTGGCAAAATGAGACCATTTCATACTTACGAGTACTTTTGAATAAGTGATAACCATGTAATATATCATCATCATTATTATCATCAGCTCACTATACATCCCCACTAAGGGGCTCGGAGCCTACCCCAAATTAGAACCCCTGCAGATTGCAAGTCAAGTGCCACGAGCCACCGACGCCTTATAATTATATCTTTTGCTAATGTAGATTTGGTGTATTTGATACTTAACACATTCACTGTTTACAAAATAAAAAAGGTAACAGCTGGGAGCCAAAACTTTTAACGGTGAATTTTATTATTTAATAATATTTTTACTTTTAAGTTTTAATATTTAAAAGTCTCCATTTGTCAACACGTATTTTAACTTATTAGAGCACAGTAAAAATACATACATTGAAGGCTAAAGGACACCGATATTCAATGCCTTAATAAATGAAAAACGAATACAGAGTGTATTCGTTTTTAAATTTACCAAAAAAAAAAAAAAAATTGTAAATATGTTTTTTTTCATATTATTTACACTTCTGTTTCCGCATCCGCTTCCGTTTCCGTTTCTGCTAAAATTTATTTTTGACATCTGTTTCCGTTTCTGGTTCCGCTAACACACTTCCGTTGCATCACTACCTATTATATCCCTTGGTCACGCCATCACGCGTGAGCAGTTGGACCGATTTCACTTCTTTTTTTGTGTTTGTTATTGTCAAGAGAAGGTTCTTATGACAGAAAAAATTAAAAAAATTAGATTGATGGATGGATAATGATGTTTGTTTGAAGGTATCTCCAGAAAGGCTTAATGGATCTTAATGAAATTTGGTATAGATATAAGAACATATAGGCTACATATTAAGTTTTTTTTTAATTCCGCGCAGTCGAAGTCGCGGGCGATAGCCAGTTCTAAAATAATAAAAAAGTAAGTTGCAAGAATACTGTATTTAACGCGAAGAGAATAGAAGTATGTTAAAATTAAAATAGTTTCTACAGTGCTAAGTTTCAAACGGCGAAATTGAAGTACTTTCAGACTAGATGCTCAATATTTCATTGTATAGTATTTGTTAAAACTTCACTTAATTAATTTACGATCTGTGACAATTGAAGTTGTTTACTGTTTGAACAATTGTATCGTTATTTTAAGTAGAATTCAAAATTAATGTCAGTTCCAGGTTTATATGGAACTAACAATTTTGCAGTTTCTTCTCTCCTACACTTCTTACTAAAATTTTTCATTTAACATTTCATTCGCTGATGACGAACTTACCGTACCTATTCATGTTTTAATTGCGTCTTGTAAAAGCCATTTAATACGCCATAGAAGTTTAATACGTCAAACACTTGTGAGTAGAATAAAATCATTATATTCTCGCTCCTTCATCATAATTAAGATTGCTACGTCAGCTAGAACTAAGCCGATAATTACACTTCGCCTGTTAATTGCTGTGCGTGTTGTTGCTTTTCACACATAGAATAACAAGCATTTCAGGAAACATTTCTTGGAACAAGCAACGTAAATAAACTGCGGGTCTAGCACAAATATTTGTGTCAAACGATTTTGTATCATTATCGTTAATTATGTTAAAACGAGCTTTTGTCCGCGACTCCGTCCGCACGGAGTTAAAAAAATACATAATAAGTAGCCTATGTGTTCTTCCAGAATATGTTCTAAATCTCTGCCAAACTTCATCTAGCTCCGTTAAGCCGTCCCGAAGATTCAAAAAAACATCCATTCTTCCATCTAAACATTCGCATCTATATATATAAAAGAAAGTCGTGTTAGTTACACTATTTATAACTCAAGAACGGCTGAATCGATTTGACTGAAAATTGGTGGGCAGGTAGCTTAGGACCAGGAAAAGGACATAGGATAATTTTTACCCCGTTTTTTCTATTATTTTTTATTCCGCGCGGACGGAGTCGCGGGTAAAAGCTAGTTTATAATATTAGTAATGAGATTCCTGGTGTACTTTACGCCCGATAGGGGGCGCTACACAAATTTTAATGCAAATTTTGTCGTTGACGATACGATGGCGATTGTCACAAATATTCGAGCTCGGCTCACATAACAGATAAACCTAAAAAAGCAGTATTAAAAATGAACAGTTCGGGATTTCATTGCCTAAACCGAAAGTGTACAAAAACTTATTACATATGTAATACTGAAATGTAAAAATAATGGGAAAGAGGCATTAAATGTTATATTCCCCGTACCTATACGTAGAGATAAATTAACAGCAAAGTCGACGGCCGGTGTGTCACTTAAATCTTTATTCTGCCATTAAAGTGATAGCATATACTTAAATGGTAATTCAAACGGCAATAAAAACGTATCTTAAGATATAGATAAAGGTAGACACAGCACTAAAGACAAGTACTTAAAGGTAAGTGTACAAGGCGTACTTGACATTTTTTTTATAATTAACGTTATAATTTACGCGCCAAATATATGCTCACTACAGACCACTCTAAATGTACCTTTATGATTGATCTACACTAAAGAACTGCTTAATCAACTAACTACTAATTGACTCTGAGTTTATTAGTAAAACAATCGGGAACAGTGAAAGGGCCCGGAACAGCAACGTATGGTGCACGAGCACGAATTGGCCCACTTCACCGGTGAAATACCACGACCACACAGAATTCAGGTCCGATGAATGTACGTGCCGGAGACCAGATTCTAATCCTCTTCCACGTCCTACCAGGGAAGGATATGTGGATCTGACAGGAAAGGGAAATATCCTCTTTTAGTGCGCCTCCTCCTCTATCGTTTAATGATAGGCAAAGCATCTGCAAATGTGGATATCTATTGGCAGCGATCACTTCGCTATTTTAGCGAATTCAGGCTTGTTCATTTTCTACCTAATATTATTAAAAAAAATGGGGAGAATGAATTTAAGTCCGGTCACTAATACAGCTGTGAAATCGAAAAAGGTTTTTTCGATTGAAGCAATTTTGTATATAACTAACTAGGAACTACTAATATTTTACTAACTTTAATGAAATTGCTTTAGGCAAAACTATAAAAGACAAAAGTAAAGTCATAGTTATATTATGACATTTAATATTATTTGAATTGTTTTTGTAGTGATTTCAAGATAAGTTTGTAAGGGAAGGGTATAAGGGTAGCAATGTTCATTTGTTGAGAATCGTTTTTGGCTATCGAATTGTAACAAGGTTATCTCATTTCCTTACTTGTATCATTTGAAATTTTTAATATACCAGATAAAAATGACTCCATACTAAGTGACCAACAGATAATTACGTAAAATAAATCTGTGAAAATTGAAGTCAACTTAAGTTGTTTTAGTTATTATTAACAGTTTGGTAGTTAATTACAAATCTGTGTGAGATAATTAAGATATCAATTAAATTGGATTAGATAACTTCTGTGACAATCACACAAGTTGGAATAAGAACATTTTGTCGCGTAATTTTATTGCTCAAATAGCGTCATCCTTTATAGCTAATTAAAAAACTTACGATTTACATCTATTGGATAGAAAAACTAAAGACAGTCTTTATGCAGGAAATTTTACTACATATTTATTAATGAAACTAAACTATTCATTTATACAAATGAAACAATTATTTCTGTATCCTAAGATCAAGAAATATTTACCATTTGCACTTTTAAGTATGCGATTCTTGATGTTTCTTTTCTGCATAACGGATCATTCATTGACTAGCTTGTATTGTTCTATTTAGTACGTTTATGTAAGTTATTAGAACATTACAAATAAGATAAAAATTGTACGTATGTTTATTCCAATAAATATTTCTTTTTACACTTTACATTACTTTCAAACGTGATACGAAGTTAATTGAGCTTCGTTCTTTAGCCTAAAACAATTAAAAGTTAGTGATTTTTATGGACGCAAGTTATATTTTCTTTCGTTTTTATTTCGAATTAAAAATGTTATTTTTCACTTTAAACTATCGTAAATCCGTACCGAGAAAACTAATTTACTCGGGCGCTGCAATGTTGTTGCTTGCTGCTATAAAATTCATGCTTAAACCATTTTATTAAATATAAATATTATTCAACAACATTTGAGTAAATTATAATAACGAAGCCGCTTTCATTCGAAATATGTTTTACTCACAACTTACTTTCATATTTTCTCAAAAAGCACAATTAATTAGCTGTCTTCATCTGACGTATTCCCTATGATGGATTCGCACAGTATGTACTATTCTTCCATTAAGCTCTATCAGTCGTTATATCTAACAGTAAAAAATAACATTTATGTTTAGAAAATGCTTTAGTCCTCATGTTCTCGTTGTTAATTTTCCCATTAATGAACTGTCTATCGTGTATGAACACAATCACTTAAGATGCGAGCCTCGTTATAATATCACGGCATGTTAAATACACCTTGGTTTAATCATTTTATAGACAGCTCGTGACATTATAAAATAGTCTCGTTAAATGAGCGCTTCGCAGTAATAAGTTTCTGTTTACTATCATCATCTCCCTGGCCTTATCCCACTCACGTGGGGTTGACACACGAGGTTTTATAAAGTTTTGGCTTAATTTTTTACGGCCAGTCGATTGCCTGTCGCCAACCCTACTTGGGAGAAATATTTTAAAATTAAATATAACATAATAGCTAAGTAATTCAAAGTAATAATTAGTTTCTGTTACCCATAACAGAGTTTTAATTCCGAGCGTATTTTATTTGTGATAGTAGGATGTAGAAAAAAACCTGTTTACTACAAAACACGGCTATTAAAGTATTGAAACATAGCGTAAAACGGAAAATTTAAATAATTTTTTTAGGATATTTTATGAAATGTAAAATATAACTAATATACTTTTTATGTAAAAGTAAATCAGAATAAGAAAGATTTAAAAAAAGATCTTAAGTCAATTTTCTCGCTTTTAGCCCTCATTCGTACGGGCGCTTTTTTAACGTCACGCCATTAAGTTTGGCGTTGGCGGCTCTCGATTAACGAAAGCTTTAAAATCTTTTTCCGTTCGTTTAGCGCTCTACATTCAACACTGCGCAATAATAAAGTGATGCGTTTTAAAAGCGCTGTTTTATGTACACATGATTTATTTTATTAGAACGTTTTTTTAACGTCCGTTGGAAAAGCGTCTTTGCGAATGATGTATTATATAACCCTGTCTTCATTTAACAAGTACATTTTTAAATTAAATTACATTTTCTTGTAATTCCAATTAAAACATTTCGTTACGAACGTCAAACCGTCGTCATAGCAAAGTTTATAATATTAATGAGAGAGATTTTATAACATCTGCATAGTTAGTAGATTTAATATTATCCGTCGCGCCATTTCGTCCGGCGAGTTAACTTGCGAAATTAGTTGATGAGAAAAGTTACTCATTTTCATTACAAACTGTCGGAGTAATCATTGGCGTTTTGTTTAATAAGCGATTTATGACACCTATTAACGTTGATTAAGTTTAAAACTATATGTGAATAGCACAATTCTTTATTAAAAAAACTCTTGTGCATACATAATATTAAGGGTCATACAAAGTTTTTATGTATTACAAAAGATAGGAATTTGAATAGAAAACAAAAATGTAAGAGTAATGATTTTATGCAAATTAACTAAAAATATTTAAACTCTGGTCTTGGATACTAAATGTATTGAATTTTAACGTAAAATACAAAGGATGTATGAAAAGATAACTGTGTATATTTAATGAGTGTAGTTCGTAACGTTGTATTATGTACGAAAATGTGTGAGATGTTTTGCACCGATTTCCCGAGAGCTTATTTTCGAGTGGGCGAAGGTTTAGTACACTGTAGGGTATTTCATTTTATGTATTGTTTCGTTTATTACTGTTCATGATAGTTTAATAATTGGTATAATATTGTAAATAGTTTGTGAAGAGGAAAGATTTACTAAAAGAAAAAATATATGTTCAAATATTGTACAGTTTAATAATGAAAATCGATTTAACTGATTGTATTTCATTGCTTTTAATAAACTCTTCATATATATATATAATACTTATAATACTTATTTTTACCTTAAAAAGTGTCCCGAATTTATTCAGCCTAACAGGTATTAGGGAAATCACACAACCTCATCTAAATTCTAAAACCAAAATTGACTCGTACCCAATTCAAATTAAAGTGACCTTTTTTACTTAGACGTAGAAATACTTTTTGCAATTTGATTACTTTCAATTTTATATATATGAAAAATTTAGATAAATGATTTGTAACTAAATTTAATCCAAAATTAAATTCAAAATTTTTGTGAGGTCCTTTCAACCTTAAATAGTTAGTTGATCTATCTATGTTTAGAGAATGACCTGTCTCTTATGGCAAAAGTATATGGTATGAGTTAAAATTATGGTAAAAGTTATCTTAAAATTTACAATACTACAAACAAAAATTTGACATAATGTCCTCGCCGGTATTTTCAAACCGCTACAGTTAGAGTCCTTCAAAAAGCGAGCGATCTCAAAAGTCGTCAATGCATCTGCGGTTCCTCTGGTATTGCAGATGTCCATAGGCGTCGATGAACACCTTGTTCCCGCTGCTCGTTTGCCCCCTTATCATAAAAAAAACAGAATACGATTGTCCTAAAGCTTTACTTTTCAAAAGCGCTAAAAATATATTTCGGATGTCCTAGTGTAACTGGAAAACACAACAATAATAACACACGAAAGATGTATGCCTTCTTCTGGATTAGTTATGTTTTATCAGTTTGTGTGCGTTCTTTCCGTGGATTGATCTGATAACAACATTGAGGTTACATAAAAAACATAATTTACACTTAACGCTTGCAAAAGCTTGCTAACAAGCAATTAATCCGTTGTATTAATAGACAAATTACATTAAGTGCCATCTTTGTTGAGCTCTGTATGAAATACACGTTTGTACGTATAACGAGAGGGCCGGTAAAACGGATTACACACTAATAGGCAACAGCGACCACAAAGTGTGCGCCCCGCGTTGCCTCCATTATTTTACATCATAGCTGTTGTTGGCGACGGCTTTATTAGGTTATGGTATGTTAGTTTAGCTATTTAATTGACATAAATTTGCTCTGATAACTTAGATTTCATTAACAAATGTAAATTAAGGTCATTGTTTATTACAATTTACAGTTTTATTCAGAATTTAGACAATTTTGGCTAAATTAGCCAAAAAAATTGATGACGCTGATAATGTTGACTGTCATGAATATTATTGACTAACCTTTTTTTTTTTCTTTTTTCCAAGGAGGAATGCTTAATGCATACTCTCCTCATGGCCATAATGTGGGGCGCCATGGGATCGCGTGAGCTTGCCACCGCGACGCCCCACTGTATTGACTAACCTAGGACTAGATCTGCAAACTGCAACATTAGCTTAATAAGTTAAGACCTTAACATAACAAATTCATCTTATTACTAGGAGGGCTTATTTTTTATCTTTGTGAATAAAAAAATATGTTAATTACGAAAAGTGATTTGAAGATATTAATGTTAGGCAGTTGAACTTATGACTCTATGTGCAGAGTATATTGCGTAATAAAAAACAACCTTTTGCATACATTTCCCTAGAGTAATAACACAATCTTTGTTGTCTATGACATGTTACAACTTTATTACAGCCTTTACTTATGTTAAATGATTTTTGCTGTAAGATCGTATAATAACTTCATCAAAGTAATATAGGCAGTACAATGGATTCTCTCTCACTGACGCTACGGTAATGGGTTGTATGGACATTGAACATAACGGATTTGTATGAAAATGTATATCTGGATTGTAACCTTAACTCTAAGCTAATAAAATTAAGGGTTCTGAAATATCTTTAATCTTAGTTCTGTTTGAAATTGAGCTCTTTATAACCGTTACTATCCTAAACATGTATCAAATTATAATTTATTATTACTTAGCAAGCACTTCCTGTTAAGGCGCGATCCTTAACTTAATGAGATGTCGGTAACGAGTGCCTGAAGGAGGCTGCCATTCAGCGCTACAACTGCATATTCACAGATTTACGAATACTGAAGTTTTATCTACGTTCCATTTTTCAATTCTATGTATTTGAATAAAAGATTATGTATATAAAGGTATTGTATAATATACAAAAAGAACAACTTTTACCAGCTATGAGTAGATTTCGTTTTTTTTTCTTATATTTTTATTCTATGCGTATTTTTTTGTAATCGGTCTCAGCTAACTGACTTTGCGCTAAGATCAGAGACCTTAGTAAAAAGTAAAAAAAAAGATTTCCCTTCAACTTCTGCGATAGACAGTTACTTAAGAACGTTTAAAAGTATGGGAATTAGACATCTTATAATTCAAAAGTCCACACCATGGTATTTAATTTCGTTAAAAGGTCGAAAATAATAGTCGAACCATTTTTCTAATATTCTTTTACGGAAAAGAAGTGATTTTTTTGCGTTGAATGGATATCATGTATAGAAATTATTAACCTTCTTGTTGATTTGTGAAACTTTGATCCAGTAATGATTTTCTTTTCCCGATGAACGAAATTCAAATTTGGAACGAGATGGTATTCCTATGTCGTTCACGTCTGACAAGATTTGCTCACTCTATTACCACATAATTCTACTAAGATAGGAGAGTGGCGGGTAATTGAACGGATTACACAGTTATAGCGCCCGCTGAGATGCCGCGGTCAGTAACTCCACTCAATATTGGGTCACAAGTTTTATATTATATCATGCTATCTAGTGGTCATAAGTTTGTAAGTTACTTTTTTGTTTACACTAATAAGGGCACGTTGCCACTATGTCGTAAAAGTTAATTTATCATCAGACGACTATCGTCTGTAGCTGTTAATTCCTTACAACGACTATTTTTACGGGATTTTATGTGTTCCCACTGTCTTGACAATCTGTCGTTACCGCAAGTCGTAGTCAATCGTGACGTCTATATGTGAACACATCCATTGAAATATGTAAGTCACGATAAAATGGAAACGAGCCCTAAGCTGCTTCCTACACTCAAATGTTTAACGGTGATAATGGCCTCAACAACAACCGATGACTCACAATGTTTGAAATAAAAAAAAGTATTCTTTCGTCTGTCATGTGAAGTGTTATTAGCCGACTCGAAAAAGAAAGAGGTTATCAATGCGTCTGTTTTTTTTTTACAAATCTTTTTTTTAAAAAAACATCGGCATACTTTTCGAATAATAAGAAAGCTAAGAATATAGGAGATAAAACAAGATTGGAAATTTATTACGATACCAAAGACCTTTAGTATATTTGGATCTAATTTCAAACTCTAAGCTGATTCCATTAACTGAGGTAATACGCCTCCCATACGGTCCACAAGCTTGTGTCCGAGCTAAACACGATAGAGGCGGGTAATTAAATGGATTATAAGCTAATGACCTCCGGGAAGAGCAAACTACGGCGACCACGTTCCCTTTGCTATTAAATCTACAGGTCAACTAAACTTGTACGTACTTCAAGATACATTTACCCTGAAGTTGCATCGCATCCGAATTGCAACCGTTTTTTAACTGGTAATGATAACTATGAAATGGTGCTAAACATAAGTAATTCTCATAAAAATGTTTTGTGTACAACATACATTTAAATACGAAATTCCCCCTCCCCCACTACTGGGTTTTTTGGGAGGTCTTTGGAGAGCATTTGTTTTTTGATTATTACGATTAAAGTAGTCACATTTTAGAAGTCACATAAACGTACTTACATATTATACTTATATCAATTACCGTGGGTTTCTGAGAATAAAATACCAAATTTAAAAACATATTGTTATATTAAATTTAAAACATATTGTCATTTTGGTCTCAGAAACCAACGGTTACATGTTAAAAATGTTAAAGCCTGGTAGCTTCGAGCATGACCTGCTATATTATAGCGTTTCCATGCTCTAAAAAGAAAATAAAACTTTCTCTTAGTTCAACTTAGACAACTTAAACTTAAACGTAGCTAAACTTAATGGTGAATTTCTTTTTAATACGATGTTACTTTCTTACAGACGGGACCATATTACGTCTTTCTCTACCTAAGTTACTGTTACTTAACAAAAACTTCTTTGAGGCTAAGTATATCTTGTAAAAAGTAAAACTTTAGTTTTCTAAAACCCTTTGTCAACTTCATAATAATAGGAAATATTAGAAAGTACATATATATATTTTTTAACTCAAGATTTTTAAGGCGTTGTTTTCGATTCAAAATATTTTTCTGTCCTCAATAGAGCACTGTTGTTTTTACTCTATTAATTAAAAGCCAATTTGCTCTTTCGCCCCGAATAATGATAATAGATAAATTTTAAATAATGCTCTTTTATAAAGGCGGAGAAATTTAATTTAAGATTTTATTTACGGCATGATTATAATTTAGAAGGACATAAATAAAAGTTAAGTGAAGTACAAAATTATAAATGACTATTTATGCCATTTAAAGTCCGCCCCATTTTCATTTTCAATCAAATTTAAGCCTCACTTAATTATAAAAGTAATTAGAAGCATTTTTAAATAGAACAAATGAAAACGTTACTTTAATCAAAATTTTATGGAACATTTTGTTTCATCGGTTAATAAAAAAAGTTATTTAAAAAGTGCTATTATAATGTATTATAAAGAGCTGCAATTCAAAAGTATTTTTTATTAATGTTTTTCGAAAACATATAAGATAAATAAAAGTTAAAATGCCACTGCCGAAAATTCAACCCAGTATCTACGGTGTAACAATTTTATATGTCTTTCCTTCACTATTAAAAGACAAAGAAACTTGGTACTAAATTCTCGTTTACTTTATAATATCGAGTATGTCAATGTTAATTACAAAGGTGTAATTGACGCGTACCTTTATTAATTAAATTCGCTACAACGAGTCACAATGTGACATAATTAATTCTGTTCGCCGAAACAAGCTGGGTATTCACTTAATTGTGAAACGCCTACTTATAAACAAACCTAAAAATAAACAGTAGGTATAATTTTAAATTCATTTTTATGCAAAAATAAAGTTTGTGGTAAGCATATTTGCATCTAAGACGCATCTCTTTAGTCCAATACCAATTAAAGATGCAATTCGACTACCACAGAAATTGCGACATTAATATCTCTACTGTTTACAATTGTACGGCTGAATCAAGACACTAGTGTTCATACAGAGACACCACGATGTATACCAATGAGTGTACCGTGTATAGTGTAGTAGTATAACTATATCATTACGTGCTTATTCAAACTAAAGATCTTGAATCGTTAACTGTTCTTGATATATGTATTAGAGGTATATATACCTGGTCCATTTTTGTGTTACACTACTCAGAGTTAAATTAAAATAATCTTAGAACCTAACTTATGTACATTCGATTGTTGCATTCTACATAACTACATTTGGTGAATATAATATGCTTATTTTATTAACTAAGTTAATCTGTGATATGAAAGAACATGTACCTAATGATTAGAAGCCTTAAATACACATATATTTAAAATGAAATACGCGCGACTCGCTAAGAAAGTTTAGTAAAAAGCTTTTTCCTTTGACGTTAGACGCGCATTTAGTTTATTAACATTCGTTGTGTAATGTACTTGTAATTAAGTTCCATTTTATAAAGACTTTATATTTAAGGCTTGGTTTTTGGATAAATCTGACTAAAAAAGGTAAAACCTTAAAGATGTAAACTGAACACATTGTCTCTGATGGAGTCATAAAAAAGGCTATTTAAATTTCTTGTGCTATTATATCTTTTAACTTTTTTATTTTCTACGTAGGTAACTATCCTTTGAAGATCACTCACTGACACTCCCGACTGGAACAAAGCAATGCCTTAAGAAAATTGAAAATATCACGTTAAAAATGCAAAAGGTATAAGTTCCGGACAGTAAATCTTTTTCGCAGGAGATAATCAATTATAACAGCGGTGAAACACCTGAGTCCCTTCTACCACAATTTGTAATTAAGGTAAAAGTTGTTTTATTTTTAAACAGGATTTCGGGGAAGCAAATTAAAAAACAACTTTAAAAACAATCGTATAAAACATGAAGCCAATTACTTAATCATTTTGTTACTTTGTGGCGAATCAATATAACATATAAAAACGTACATCCCAAATGCCAAACGAGCCAGGTACTAAAATTATAATTGCGTATACTCGTACAGCACTCTACCTTTTGACCGCGACATCGTCCGCGCGGAGTTAAAAAAATACTAGTAATAATTATTATTCGTTACATACAAAAATGCAAATCCTTCCTCTTTAAAATATTTATAAATATACATATTACTAATCTTACACATAGCATAAATGCGAATGTTTAGTTGGATGGATGGATGGATGGATGTTTGTTTGAAGGTATCTCCGGAGCGGCTTAATGGATCTTGATGAAATTTGACACGGGTGTACAACATAGTCTGGAAGAACACATGGGATACTTATTAAGTTTTTTTTTAATTCCGCGCGGACGAAATCGCAGGCGACAGCTAGTAGATAAAAATATCCTAGGGCTTTTAGTATCGGTAGGTCTTTTCACCTAACCTTTTAAATAGAATGGTTATTTAACCTTTAATCATCCTTATGTAATTAACCTTACAGCATTAAGTACCCAATACATTGTGTAAGAAAGTATGTTAGGAAAACCGCTTTAGGATAACAACTGTAGTTTAAAGAAAAATAACCATTTATCACACAGTGGAACAAATGGGCTCTTACCATTGAAACATTTCAGTATTTTACAAGAGTGTAAAAAATGTAGTCGTCTTAATAATCTTGTTGCAATAAAATATAAGATCATTTTAAATTGAACACGTTTCAAATACTTAGCGTTGTTTAATAGTAACTTAAACAGTCCCTCAGGGTCCATTTCTGTAACGAAATCTTAACATGTAACTAAATATTTTCCCTTAGTGTCCTATTGAAAAAATAGAGTTTGGCATTAGGTCAATGGATTTATTTGTCAACTGTAGATATATGGCTTATATATGCTATATTTAAATATATGGATTTCTAAAATATTATAGTACTACAGTGCTTTATGATTTTGAATATAAGTTTATATCGACATAAATAAAAAGCTATTATTAGAAGCTGTCTGAGAAGAATCACTTAATTTTCAGCCGCTTTACGAGGCTGAAGTTTCTGAAAACAGCCCCTAAATTCACTGAAGCGCTGAATTGGATATATTAAGCGTGACTAAGTTAAATTTCTTGGGTAAGGATGATATAAAAAGGGAAATTATAAAAAAGGTGATTAAATCTTCAAAACAAATTTTATTTTAGTAGAAAACGTAACTTTGATCTATCAGTCAAAATAAGAGTAACCGTACGCTAAGCCGTAGCATTTTTTGGGAACACTACCTTCATATTTAGATAAAAAATTGTTTATTCAAATTATTATGTAAGCGCATTTTGATGAAAAATTCATGTAAGTAGAATGTACGAATCTAAATCCTTCTAACACTATATGTACCTATACTTATATACCAATAAAAAATAACGTGTTTTTGCAAAGCGTTCCATTGTCAAAAATGCATACAAACACTATGGCTTATTGTAACGAGCTTACTGCTACGAGTTAGTAAAGCCTCTTTACAAGTCTATATAGAGCAAGCAACAGTTGTTTCCCGTGGCGTGCAAACTGCGCGGCGTCAGCGTCGCGGCGTCCAGTGACTGAAGCGCCCTATCTCAGTTCGGACGCCTAACATACGCCCGAGGGAAAATCCCGCTCGTTTTGAAAATTACGCGCCGGAAGTGCTATAAAGTGTGTGTGTGTGTGTGTGTGTACGTTGTGTTTATGTGGTGAAGTTTATCTTGCTTTTGGGATTAGTTTGATGGAAGGTAAGATTAAATTTTGGTTTAAATTTTATCAAAGTAATTTAAGAAAATATTGTCTAAAAAAAAAAAAAGTTTTTTTGATACTAAATTTAAATTGAGTAGGCGGAACAAATAGTGTCTACGGTAAGTTAAGGGAACATACCAATTATAATATTAGCTTAAATTATGCAAAAATATCTAGAGGTATACTTACTTTCATAAAAAATAATATATGCGAAGTTATTCGCAAAAATACAATGAAATGTTATTCGGTATCGTAGTAGAAATGGGGTAATTTTTTATTTCAATACACATTTACTTTTGACAAATATCTTTTGGGGTTATTGACGTTGATACATTATATTTTCGTAGGCGTTCAGAGCTTATCTTTGGTACGCGCGGCGTTCGACAGACTCCATTAGGAAGGCTTTGTTTGATTTCGTTTAAAGTTACTTAAAAAGCATATATTTATAGAATGAAAGTGCTATATGTGTTTCATAAATAAAAATTCGTAAATTAAATAAAAGAAACAGAAATACAATTAAAATTTATAAAAATGTAAGTAATTTTAAATCTATTACATTTTTAGAGTAATATTTTTCTTTATTAAGTATAAATTTTGAAAAAGTACTGGAATGAAATTAAACTTGAATGTTACACGTGAAGTTATTGTAAATTACATCTTACATTTTAAAATTATAATGAGTGTTTTTTATAAATCTAAAGTAAAATATCGTGGTAATGTAGTTTTAGCTGAAATCAAGTACGTCTTTTGGTTTATAACCAGAGTATGTCAAGTACGCATTATGCACTCGTCTCGTCGCACCACGAATATGATGTTCCGCTCATGTTTCACCCATGTTCCACAAATGTTTCCCTTACATTCCACATATGTACCGCTCATAACATAATAACCTGACATTTAATTACATCTTGATCGCAAGTAATAACACTTTGCCTTTGTTGTAATATGATTGCGCATTTGCTTTAAGAAGAACTAATGTCATAAAGGGCAGGATATTAACCAGACATTTTTTATGTCGCCTGAATTTTTTCTAAGCTGTGGTTACAGAACAAAAAGGCTATCTGAACCGCCACCCGTCAATGTAAAAAAAGTCACAAGATCACCTTTGTACTATACAAAAAGTACAATAATATTAATAATACAAAAATAGGGTACTATAGCTGCCATATCATTTTTTTCTTTTATGTGATTTTCTTTGTGTAAGGAGGTTTTATATCATATTCTGACAGTACCAACAGCGATAGTAGCGCCTCTCTCACCGGTTCAAATATCCGTGTATGACTATAGAAGGAACATTTTTGTATAGAACGCTATTTGTAATCCAATAATTTAGTTTTTCCAAGAATTTTCGGCTACTAACATTATAAAAGTGAATGCTAATATACACTAGCTTACCTTATCTATTTTCGCGTATTACTTTTTATTAGTAATAGTATTAGTTACTTACATTGTGTTAGAGGCATTATATCTTGAGTTGTTGCTTTTAAACTAGATACTTGGTATTGTAACTTCTTGCATTAACATATTACTACTTACCGTTCACGCAGCCTTTAGAATTTATGCTAATCTAAGGCCTACTACCTTTAAATCTTATGCACAAATCTAAATGTATACCTAATATTTTATTAATAATTTCTTTTGCTATAATTTGTAAAATAAAGAAATTGAAACTGCCTTCTTTAAAACACATTAAAATATTGTGTAAAAGCGTAGTAATTTGTTTCTTCAGAATATAAAATTCAAGAAACTTGCACATATATCTTTTGAAACATATTTGCGTTTCGGTATTCAGAGCGTATTTCTGCCGTAGAACTTTGTGCGAAAACTTCAGACTCCTGTAATTCAGAGAGGTAAAAGAACTCGCTGCGTGTGTGTACAGACTTTGTGTACGAGCGTCTTTTGTTTATTGAAGTCTTCAGCACAGATTATACCTGTTCTTAGAGTTGTGAACGAAACGCGCGCAGTAATTAAAAGGCAAAGGAAACGTTATTATAGTGTTGTGTTAAAATATATATTTAATTCATAACGGATAAACCAGCTGTACAATTGATGGTTGACCATCTAATAATTAGTAGTGATGTGGTTTAAAGGAAGCTTTACCAGCAGTTTAAGTGAATGTTGGAAAGAGCCTTCGTGTAGAGTATCAGGATTTTATTTTAATATTAATTAGTGAAATAAAGTCTTATATATCCGTTTCTGATTAATTCTGATGCATGCACATTTATCATATCGCATAATATTTATATTTCTCACATTAATCACGTTGACCAGAACATGTATGTACATTATATAAAGATTAATGGTTAGATTAATTTCAGTGAAAAGTAATATTTTACGTGAGGAAACATTTAATTCATATGAATACTGTTATGAAATAACTATCCGAAATAATGCTCCGAGCAATGAAATTGTTTTCACGACACACGAAAACGACTGCCGAATTCATTTAACAAGCCCGCGTCATATTCATTTTATACAGTAATTGAAGTGAATTCGTCCTTTATATTCGGGAGTTTTATAAAATATTTCAATTTCGGTAATGTACAAAGTTATTCGACCGACTCAAAGGAGAATAATGTTTTCGCGAGTTTGCACATCCGTATGTATTATTTACGTCCAATCTATTGCGTAAATAGCTTGACTTTTAGTAACTGTGATACAGCGTTTAGAACTTCAGTACCTCCAGTTTTAAGTATATAACTATTAATTATAAGTTGTATGTGAAGAGAGTATGAGAAATAAAGAGAACAATAGAGATATTAAAAGGATAGAGCGTACAGTATAAGTTGTCTTTTCTAATAATAATGTTTAAGTTAAAGGGGCAGGTGTCAATGACCACGTGCCGTTGCAAACAAACCATAATTTAGGTCAACTCATTTCTTGAAGCTTTAATTTCAAAAAATAAGTAGATGCTTTTTCTAACGTAAATAAATATATTTTTATGATAAGTAAAAATACTTTATTAGTCCATTTGCTTTATACACCTTTTTTGAACATAAGGGTAAAATGTACAGTCATATAACCACATAGTGTAAAAATAAAGATACAGGGTTGTAAAATTACCAGCTAATTGGAAACTAAAAGCTATCTCTAGTCGCGCTGTGTAATTTCTCTTGTTTCGTTTAGTTCGGCTTGTGAAGCTGTTTCTAACTTTCTTAATGAAATCCTTTATCAGTTAGGATTTTAAGTGATACTTAACTATTTGTTTAAATTATGATGTATAAATATGGAGTATAGTGATATTATTTTGAAATCTTCAGGGCTTGGAGCCAAGATAGGAGGATTAGGATAGGCCAAAGTCAATCATGCTGGCCCAGTGCGAGTTGACTTCACACATATATTTGAATTTCTTCGACTATATGTGCAGGATGCATCGCGATATTTTTCTATATACTAAGAACTTCGGATAAATGTACATACGAAATTGTAAAATTTGAAACAAATACTGGTACATGGCAGGGATCTAACCTGGACGTGTAGATTTTGGGCCGATCCGGTAATCAGTTTAACAACAGCGTCATCAATTAATTTGATATAATTATGAAGAACTAGCTGTCGCCCGCGACTCCGTCCGCGAGGAATTAAATAAAGCGTATTAAGTAGCCTATGTGTTCTTCCAGACAATGTTCTACGCCTGAGCCAAATTTCGTCAATATTCATTGAGCCATTTCAGAGATACCTTCAAACAAAAATCCATCCATCTAAACATTCGCATTTATAATCTTACTAAGATGAATAAGTTCATTTGACTAATTTTTACCAGTACTAAAAGCATTTTTAAAATCTTATTTCGATCCAAGCAAAGACTGCCTTTTGTCCATTACTACTAAACACTTCGTAATTTGCATGAGAAACAAAAAAATTAACAGTTCCTAAGTCTGATTATTATATCACATTGTTTTAAAATCCTCTATTTTTTTCTTCAAATTATTAAGATGAAATCCCTGTTTCCACTTAGCAGCTAGTCGCGTGAGTTTCAGTCACTTTTCAAGCGACTTCATGTAGAAACAGCCGCACAAAGTAGTTCAGCCGAACTAAGCTGAGCTCTAAAGTGAAAATAGTATATTAGACTGGGTCAAAATCATCCATAGATGACAATTGACATTGTATACAAGATTTTATTTTGTTAAGGAACCCCTTGTATTTTTAAGTAAGCCCATAAGACAAGGTGGTTTTATCTGCGGACTACTAAAGTGACCGTGAGCCTTGCCACGGCATCGCTAGATTACATCGGCCCATTTCTTGGCGCTGCAATTTCCGTTCCGTGATACTGATAGCCGTTGAAATGTTCCTTTGTGCTATATTTAATTCGAAAATACTTGTTTATTACGTTGACATTACGATTTTATTCAAAAAGAGTTCTATAAAAGCAACCAAAGATGTAATCGTTTAATTCGAAATTAAATTATCATGCTCCATTTAATTGCTTTTCTTTTGTTAAAGTTGAAGTTTATGTATGATACTCATGTAAAATTACTTAACTTCAATTGAAAAAGCGTTTTTTAATAACCTACTAGCTATCGCACGCGACTCCGTCTGCGCGGAATTAAAAAAAACATAATATAGCCTATCTGTTCTTCAGGACAATGTTCTACATCTGTGCTAAATTTCATCAAGATCCGTTTAGCCGTTCCGGAGATACCTTCAAACAAACTTGCATCCATCCATCCATTCATCTAAACATTCGCATTTATAATATTTGTAAGATTTTCTATGAAAAAGTACGGTCATTGACGTTTTTATAGTGGAAATTATGATTTATATTCATAGTATTTAGTGACTCTAAATCCATTATGAATGAATATAATCATGTTTTTTGAATAACCAATGCGGTTGCATGCTTTTATTGATCAGCAGAATGTGGGAATGTACACCACATTTAATGCATGGCCAATCTCTTAATACTTTGTCGGTTCAACATACAAACATAATAATATTTTCAATCTTCGTCCGACTTTGTAATCCTCAGGATAAAAACGTTTTATGTAAATCAGTTCAATGATTTACGTATAGGATATATATATAAACATTTGTATTTATAATATTGATTTAATATCTTTACATACTTTGAAATGAGAAAAAATATGTAAATTCGAAGCGTAACAGAGAGATATTTATATGCTTACATTTAATTTTAGTTAGAAATGTTTTAAATATTTTCAATGAATTTATGAATGCTTCGAATTTATGAGAAAGATAGAGATTTGTAATGTTTACAGTTACTTATTTTGTTTTATTATAAGTGGTGCTAAAACTGGCTCATTCGATTTAGGTTTGTATTTTATTTTCACGTAGAAAACGTTTTTTGAATGGAATATTGTGATCAAACACTTCAGTGGTATGCATTTTAGTAATGTTGGGACATTCCATCAATTTTGGAGCTGTAAAATACTGGCGTTAATCAAACATCTGTCAGATGTGTTATTTGTTTGGTTTGTAACACGCAATAGAGGCCGAAAACTATACTCTTTCTGCGTACACGAATGTATCGTGCGAAGAGGCAATCAATCACTCGGCCGCTATTGAATCCGGAGTGTTGGGGTGCGTTATTTGACTGTACTGATTGCTGTTTAGCCCGTAAGCCGTGAACCGAATTACGATTTGAAAGGAAAAAAATCTTCAAGTGCTTAGAGACTGTAATAATTTTATGTGAAAACATTTTAATATAGAAACGTCCTTTCTAATTGGTTAGATGTTAGAAGACACGAAGTTATGAAGAACTACGAACGAACCATTGCTGTAAACAATTGTAACATTCTTGTGATGTTTCTTCTATGTTCAACGCATTTTTAATAGTTTTTATAAATATGCTTTTATGCATACACTAGCTGTCGCCCGCGACTCCGTCCGCGCGCAATTAAAAAAAAAACTAAATGGGGGAGGGGGTTATGAAAAATAGATCTTGGCCGATTCTCAGACCTACTGAATATGCTCACAAAATTTCATGAGAATCGGTCAAGCCGTTTCGGAGGAGTTCAAGTTCGAACCCCGTGACACGAGAGTTTTATATATTAGACTAGCTGTCGCCTGCGACTCCGTCCGCGCGCAGTTAAAAAAAAATGAAAAATAGATGTTGGCCGATTCTCAGATCTACTGAATTTGCTCACAAAATTTCATGAGAATCGGTCAAGCCGTTTCGGAGGAGTACGGTGACGAAAACTGTGACACGAGAATTTTATATATTAGATTGTGCGGTAAAAAATGAAAAAATAAATAAAATGCGCATTAAATAAATCGTACAATTCACATTTTAATGAACTTTGTGTACACAACTTACAAATGTAAACTCCGTGGCGAATGTCAAATAAAAAACAGTATTAAAATTATTCAGTTCATGTAAAAGCGGAATGTTTGTGGCAGATTTATAAAGTTAAATGCTAACAAAAACTGAGATCTGAAAAGAAATGCACACAAACTGTTAAAAAATACTAAATAATTGTTAAAATTATGTATTTTACGGTGTTACTAGTTTACTTTTAACAACTCAAATCATAAATCGTTTTCGACATTATCTGAATGATTATTCTTATTCTTTTTAACCTGCATATACATTATTCTTGTTGCTACGCAGTTAGGCTTCAAATTTCTATTGTGGATAATATTTTAGATTTACGACTGCGTTCATACCATGTAAGCAGATACCAGATATTACATTTGTTTACGATTAAATGATGTAATTTCATAAAAATATATAGAAAACATTTTAACCGAAAAATTAGGTATATTTTTACCTCGATAAATTAATGATTACATTAATTTTATTACAAGTTATCTGTAATCTTTAGAGATTCAGTAGGTTCAGTAGTTTCGGAGCATATTTAATGAAAACAAATGTAATCAAATATTTCCCCTTTCGAATATTATAGTATATAATAGTATATATTAATAATTAATAATATATATTGATAATATTATATTATTATATACTATAATATTACAAAGAGGAAATGTTTGATTAAATTTTTTTTTTTTGCATTAAATATGCTCCGAAACTACTGAACCGATTTGAAAATTATTTCACTGTTGGGAAGCTACACTATCACCGTGTGACATAGACTGTATTTATAATTAGATTATTTTTATTTCCACGCGGACAAAGTCGCGGGAAACTGCTGGTAATAAATGAAAATGTAATAAAATGCAAAGTAGTACAACAACACCTTCAGCAAAATGAACCAATTTGTAAACAAAACTGTGAGTTTTATTGGCGAGGGACCGTGCAATAAATGTCACAATTACATCTTCAGTAGGAATTACATTAGTAGCAAATAGCGAGGTATATTGATTCTTTAAAATACATACACTAGCGATCCGCCCTGACTTCTTACTTGGAGCTTTATTTACGAAGATTTCGTAGGTCTTTCTTAACCTCATTTGTCCAGCGATATCTGGGAAAGTTATATGGGAATGTTTTATTACTCTACTTGGGACATTATATACGAAATGTTTGCTTTATATATAAGAAATGTAATCTAAAACTAATCATATTTTAACAGTTACATTATTTATGAAGACGTGTGTGTCTAGTTAAATATGCTGGTATTAACATAAACGATTATTGATAAATTTTCAAGATAATTTAAAGAAACATCAAATGAAAATTGATGTCGTACTTCGTCCTCAGCGGTAAGGTAAGTGACATTTGTGTCCAATCGATATGTCTGATATATTTGCGTGTCCCTTAAAGTAAATGAATACTAACCTAAATGTATTTATTATAACTAGCTCTATCTATTGGCCACGACTCCGCATGCTTTTTTTTCGTAAACTGATGACAAAACAGAAATTTTATTTCGGAAAGCATTTGACAATGTTGTTTGTTTGCTGTTTTTAACAATTTTACTATTATATACAGAAACATTTAATAGTTGCTCCAACAGTCGCTATGTTACACCCAAATTTAACAGAAAGTATTAGAAAAATATTCTAATCAAAGCATTTAAAAGTTGTATAAAAGTAATGGTGAAGTTGTAGTTATCAGCGGAAAGGCGTTACGATCGCTGGTGGTGGCACGCAACGTACGGATTTGATCGACCTTTGTACTTCTTTACGCTTACGCTTGTTTTTTTGTTATCTACAAATTACGCATAAAGCGATAAGAGCCTAAAGGTTGCAGTGTAAACTCTGGAAACGTATACGAAAGTAAAAATACTTAGTTAATATTGAAAACTGTTTGAAAAAAACTTTGCGATTTGGATTGCGAACATCCATTGTTTTATAAGCATATTCGAGTGCGAGATTAAATTTAAAACGTGATTCGCGATTTGATTCACATCCTTCTAATTTTTTAAATTACCTTAAGGACGAATATTCTTTATACCTTTGCTTTCAAATTAAAAAAATAAAAATGAAAAACGTTTATTATAGAATACAAAATATATTAGTTGTTTGAATAAAAATAGAAAGCAAATTATGTATAGGAGCTTATAGCAATCACAATAAGTACCCTATCAGCTCGGCGTGTGTAAAGAAAGGAATCGCGAACCTATTAGTGAGTTAGTGATCTGAATCGTCACGTGCACGCAAAAGATACATTTGATTGGACCATTCCTGCAATTTCCGACCTTTAGGTCAGTGGATAGTCACGTTTTCGTTCATATTATACTATTGTGTGATAATGTAGCTTTATAATGGCAAAAGAATTGATATCAGTCCAGTTGTTTTAGGCTGTTTGTCACATACAAAAATACTAAAAAAGAACAAATGCTTCCTCTTAAATATTTAAGTATAGACATGTAGAAATTAAGTAATTTTTGTGGGTAAAATTCTATGGCTTCGCACCATATTTCTTTCATTATGATAGCTATTCAATTATAGAATGACTTTAAAAACTTTAGAAAGTAAACTTTAAAAACTCCAATTAATTTTCCTGCATAAAACTTATATTGTTTGTAATCAAATACATAACTGTTACATTGCTTAGTCACTTATCGTGAGTTCCTGAGACCAACATCCATGTATAAAACATTTTATTGTCTCTGTTTTGTCAAACATAATGAGAGGGATGACGATATATTTTACAGGGATTTTGTTCTCGGAAACCAACGACTACAAACCAAGTAATGCAGTTTTTATTTCTTAAATTTGTTGGTATAAATAGAGAACATAAATATACGTAATATAAAACCTGTACTCTCCTGCTAGTGAATTAATAATGCTCGAAACAAGCCAGCCATCTGTTGCCGTCAGAATGTATATTATACAAATTAAGTTCTATGTGTTCTTCCAGACAATGTTCTACATATATGCCAAATTTTAGCGAGATAAATGCAGCCGTTCTGGAGATACCTTCAAACAAACATCAATCTGTCCATTTAAACATTTATAATATTAGTAAGATTTGCCAATAAACTTATTATTATTTGCGACAGCAAATTAATGAAAATATTTTAATATTATCTACGATCCTTCGAATAACACAGTTATGTTAACACAAGCTGAACAATGTCACGACATAAGTTATTTAATCTTTTTATCTATTCATATTAATGTAATTGAAGTGTTTGAATGTAATATTGAAAAAAAATGTTGCGTACACATGATGTATTTGCTTAGTTGATAATGAAATCAAATAACTTTAATAAATACAAAAAGTAATAGAAACACCAATTACAGTTTTTATTTGTTCGATTAATTTTATTACAACATCGATTTTAGATAGTTTATACTAGTTTAATTTACGCATAAGTTCCGTCACTGTGATACCCGTTCATTAAGAATAATATTTATCTTCATAAAAAATAAATTCGATACCCTATAGACGTAAGTTGTCAAATCATTATAAAACGGATAAACTATAATGAACATGTCTTATTACATCAAAACACTAACTTTTTCACACTGTAATTTAGTCCGTTGATTAATTTCTATGAAAATGGACGATAGACTAATGTGTTATGAGAATTTGTAATAACGCGTTTACTCCATTATTTTAGACGGTGAACAGGCGTAAGGCGTGTGGGTAGGCAATCAATCAGTGGACTACGTACGGACCGCCAGCCGCCGCGCCGAGTCGTGTAGGTGGTGCGATTAATGTTAGAAGATTAAAGCGAAAGTTATGCGCTGATTCCGATATTGAGCGAAATTGGAATATGATATTACATTATAATTATAGTACTGGACGCAGATGTTTTGATGTTCGAATTTTAAAAATTTACACCTTAAAAACAAAAAAAAAAAATTAGTATACTGGAAATAATAGCATTTTTGTCATTAAGTTGCACGCTAAGTGGTATCTTGTGTAGTTTTCTCACACTAAATATACACTTAAAGTCTGAGTACCGCAGTTAGTGATAAAGTGGGTTCAAGGTTTTCAAAAATAATTCGAATGCTATATTCTAACTAATATTATGTTGAATATATATTTCAGGTGAGTTGCATTGCTATGACCAAATCACCAATACATATTTCGAATAATCGAAATGAAAACATTTTCGGTTTGAAAACATGTAAAATATTTGATGTTCACAGAACTGTATTTTCATTAGTATTTCTCTTGTATTTACTATGCTCTGTTTTTGGTAGTTTATATTATACACGTTATACAGTTTATGTAGATATACACAGTATTCTTTTAAAATATATTAAAGCTATAAAAAATCCTTTTTCTTTTTTCTAGCTTTTTCTTTATTATTACGTGAAAAATTAAAATGTATTGAATTGTAAGCTTTTTTAATTTGTAAGTTTTAGATATTTTTAACATTTTGGACAAAACGAAAAACTTAAATTTAAACAATTGATTGCAATTATAAACTTTATTTAATCAAATTGATAAATTAAATAAATCAATGATTTTGTATAAGAAAACTTGTAATGATAAGATTTTGAATAAAGTAAAATATATGATTAAACATACATTATTTCGCCTAGCATTAGTAAGGATAGTAACATATCGTATACAGTAAAAAACACAGTAATTTTAACGAGAATCAAATCAGAACTATATTCAGTTATACGGCCAATGGAATTTGCCCCCGAGGCGTTTGAATTCGCAGTGGCTATAACGTTAGATAGAGTAAAGTGTTTCCATATTTCACTAACATGAATTAACTCCAATCAATACTGTTGGTTGTTTGAAAACGACCTTATTATTTCTATTAATTATATTTAGAACGGACATAACATTATTCATAAGATGTAAACAGTACTTTGCGAGAAGAGTTGTCGAGAATGGTTACACTACAATTGTTATACACTTTATAGAAATATCTACTGAAGTTGAAACTAGGTTGATAAGCACTCGTCGTCAAATAGTCGATATTTTCATCAATTTTACAATGTGCCCTTTATGGAGTCAACAACTTAAGGATTCAAAATTCTTTATGTTTCCAAGAAATAATAGAAAAACCTTCTTAGTAATGCAAAGCATAACAGTATTGTAACTACCTACTAAAAACCTTATTTCACTGTTTAAAGAATTAAAAAGGAACTGTAGAAACAAAAGAACAGCAATTACATAAAAAATATTTAATTGTACAATTCGATATCCGAAAACAATTAAAACGAGCTGTCGTCAAAAGGTGCACATAATGAAATGCGAAAGAAGCTTTTCCAATAGGGTCAATGGGAAGTTCCGATGTCCTGGAGTATTTTTGGCGCGAGCGTGAACTGAGCGAAGTCCGGGCTCAGTGCGCGATGCGACCTGTTGCCGGACGGTTGCCACGCCTGCACCCTGCTACATCCCCGGGGGATGAAAGCGGAAACGTTACTTTCAAAGCTTGTGCGATTAGTGTTTAGTGTGTTTCGTTTTGTTTTGTGCCTAGTGGTAAGTTTTAATGAGTACATTTAATAATTTCTCTAATAATTTTTTTTTTAAATCCTTTGTCAACTTTACATAGTAAAAATTAAAATAATAAATATGCACGGGTATGTTTGTGGGAATTTAATAAATATGTTGTTTAAATGTTTCGTAGAAATGTTGTTTCATACAAATTTTCTCATCGTTATATGTTTTCCTACAATCAGATTGCCGTATTGGTTTATATGAACCATTTACATAAATAATCAATGAAGCTTTCAATGGAGACATAAAATTGATGGTTGTTTTATATGCAGCATAACGTTAAGTATTTACCTATTACTTGGTTTTACGTGTTTCTATTATCTTTTACATGTAGAAACAGGTGGATAGAACATTTAGATGTAAAAGAAAGACATTGTTAATCACTTACATAATAATGTAATAATCAATTTGTCACCTCTTATCTATAAATATCAACTTAAGTTCGTTTTTGCACATATTATTACGATGATTGTTAACACGTTTCTATCAATTGAAATGTAAAATATTTTTTTACAACTGCTTAGTTTTCTTTGAAGAGACATCAATAGATTCAGCGGATTTCAAGGAAGGGCGTTTGCATTTGCACTTTGATTTTACTGCCTCGAATTTTGAGGTTCAAGTTATTTTTATATTAAATATTTTTTTCTAATGTAAGCTAAATTTCTTACTTGAACAGTGGCAGAGGCCGCATTAACATCTTCTTCATGATTAGGCTTCCGGTTCGACGGGTGCAATACAACGATCACACAGAAGACAGGTGTGAAGTGGACGCAATTTGCGATTCGTCTTATGAGTGTGCGTGTCGGAGGTCTAATGTTAGTCCTCTTCCTCTTCCCACCCTTTTCTTATAAGGAAGAAATCCAAGAGGGAGGGGGATTGGACAGAGGAGGGGACGCATAAGAAGTGGAAATATGTATCTTCTTTCCGTGCGTCCCCTCATTGTCCATTTAATGTAGATAACGCATCTGCAAATACAAATATCTAAGGGCTACGGCCACTTCGCAATTTTGGTGAATTCAAGTGGCCCTTGCTCATTTCCTACATTTTGCTATAAATAATATCGTTTATGTAAGTGTAAGAATTAATGTTACATTATATATGTATTACATATGTATAATTGAAATATAACTGGTTACGTAAATTTGAAAATACATAAGTTAAATACTATTTCATATTCTTTACATAAATAGATCGTTTTCTGTGTGTTATATTCAAAGGGTCTTGTTTAAAGATATGTTTCAATATATAGTTATTTGGATACTCTCAACTAAGATAATGGTCGTACGAAGATATTGTCAGTCAGGTCAATGTAATGACAGCTTCGAGCTAATGATTTCACTACCATGAACCGTATTCACGTATGCATGTAAGGCTTATGTATATATTGCCAACGTACATTGAACTAAGCTTTTGTTATGTGATTTGAAAGCTCCTTATCTTACATTCACGTATATTGTAAGTTGACTATTTTAGAAAACATAAGTACAGTTTAAATCTTTAAGATATGACGGAGATAATTAATTTTGTTTTTTCTTTATACGTTCATTACTAACCATACACATACATACATAATTTGTAACCATGGGTTTACACGGCCGAAAAATTAAAAAAAAACGATGTCGATGATGAACGAAATCTTGAAAAGCATGAAAAAAAGTTTCTAATGTCATGATTAGTTACACAGTAATTACATTTAAAATAAAAATATTTTATATTTAATTTAGGTATAAGCAAAACAAAAAAGGTGCAAAAATCACAGTACGAGTAAAATTGAATATCCGTTGGATAAATGCAGAAAATTGAATTGAGATTTAATAAGAAAGTTCCGAATGAACTTTTTTCGTTCCGAAGCTTCATCGCCGGCGGCGACAAAGCTTTGAATATCGGAAAAGGGCCGTCTGTCTGTCGATGTTTTATGGGATGCATTTCGTGAAGTATGCACGGAAAATTGAAAGCTTTTATTTCCTCGTTCCCTTTCCATTTATCGGTCGGAACCGAAAGGACTTCATACGTTGATATTCGTGTATTTCATTTTTACATGAAATACTCTGTTTTCTTTTTGTGCAATCATTGACTGTGACAGGTTATTTTAAAAAAGTAACCGTTTTTTTAACTTCAATAAAAAATTACATATTTGCAATGTAGATTTAATATGTAGGTTTCATATCAATGGAAGAATTGTTTTGTTATTTCAAAGAACTTATCGTTAGTGTTATTAATATTAACTATTATAATACAAAAACAATCATCTAACCTTCTTAATTAAAGAACAGAAACAATTGTGCCTGAAACAAAACAATTGTGAAATAAAACCAATTGATATAATGGTTCATTCGGGACACCATGGTGTGAAGAATTGATTGTATACGTTTTTACCACTATACGTTATTAATCCTGCCCCAAATTAATTATCGCCTTAATAAATTAAGGGTAATGTCTTTTCTTATATTCAATATATGTTTTATTTTATGTATTATATTTTTTGATTACTTAATGCATGTATAACAAAGCTTCAGTTGAGTAGACACAAAGCATAGATTACTTGCTGTAACATTTACTCAGGAATAGTCAAAGTATTGTGGTATTATTTCACAACAGCGTTGATAATAAGGGAGGTTCGAGTAGGAAGGATTATTTGTTAAAATATAAAACTATAGGCAACTTCTAGTACTGTAATATAATACTGACATCTTACTTGACACTCGATTAACACTTTACCATATGTGAATCTTAACACCGTTACACTTATTGAACTCGACACGAGAGTTCGGTCACGAAAATTCTGCTACATTTTCAATGTATAATTTAGGATAGTAAATATACGTTGTAACAATGCGTCCTAGTGTACGCGAATGTACTAATTCATCGGGCCTTCGCTCACCCTCTTCGTGTTTTTATAGCGTTCCACAGTAAGTGTACTCGGAAACAAAAGTGCTAAAAAAGCTTTATTATCTAAACCGTCATAAAATCTGCTATATTGGCTGGCGTAGTGTTCGCTCAGGCCATTCCTGCTCGTTATCTCCGATACGACATTATCTTTGGAGTGCGTGTAGTGGGCTCCGTGATAATAAAATATAACTATTTACCACAACAATCTGGTTTGTTTTACCTGGAAATCTATTGTTATTTTTGAAAGTACTTGTTACTCTAACTAATTTATTTCTTGGACCACTTAATTTAAAATCTTAGAAAACATATACTAAATAAATTATGTACTCTAAAAAGCATTAAAACCTACTAACATTCTATTTTCGTTCACTTCATCTTCATTTCACTGGAAACACCCTACCTTGGCTCACGTATGTCACTTCGTAGAATTATGAGCTATTCAGGCAAATAGATGTGTAGTTTATTGAATATTTTATGAGTCTTCGCTCACTACGATGCATAAAATAAGAATATTATTCGTATAAATTTTTATAATACTTTTGTTGGAATTAAGATTAAATTTTATTTCTTTTATTGCAGGATTCAAGTGAAGTGTAAATCGAATGAGAGTGGTTGAAGGTGTTGGTGGAAAATGTGATAAGAGATGTGTTGTGAAGTGAGGAAGTGGCTGCGGTAGTCACAAGGGATAGGTGTGGGGTCACGGGGCGCGGGGTGCACGGGCGGGAGACATGCCGCTAAGTTGACGACGGCTGTCGGCCGCGCCTCACGCCGCTCGACCACTCAGGCGACAGGTAAGCTTACTTATCATGTATTAGTAAGATTTATTATACGTGAACCCCCATTCGAACAGGCGGTTATTTAACGCGCCCGCAGGGCGAAGGAAACAAGTTACTTATAAGCGTTTTTCGATCGAGAGCCGCTGAAAAAGCGGCCTTGCGAATGTGCACTAAAAATAACATGCAAGTAGAATGCATGTAAATATGCAAAGGTATACTAAGCTCTAGAGTTTGGTATGCATTCTGGCGGTAATGATTACCAGAATGCAATGTTGGAGAAAGCTAAAATAAACAACCAAACGACAAAAAGGACCAAACTCGTAAGATTTATCTACGATTTTACTTAAAAATAAATGTTCGTTTAAAAATTGTTTACTAATATGTTAGTACATCCTCACAGTGGTAGAAATCAAAAGAAAGCATTAAGTATAAAGAAAAATAACAAAGAACAAAAAGGAAGCAAACAAGAGCGAAATCAACGGAGTCTCGCCTTAATTCATGCCGAGAAAATTATTCCCCCTTGTGCTTTCTATTAGGTAATCAAGCCGGAATTTCCTTGCACTAGTTCCTTCATATTTATTTTCGATAGCGACTTCTAGTTATAATACTTTATTTAATTACAATAATATTATTATTCTTTTGTCATGTAGTTTTTAGTGAATAATTAAAGAAAACTACTTCATACTTTTTAAATGACATCTGCAAATAAGACTTTCATAAAACAAAGATACAAGTTGCTTACATCCAAATAAACTTACTGGAATCTCAAACTTACATGCAATGGAAAGTTGAATTTACTTAAAAAAAAAGATAGTTATCGGCAAAAGTAAAATTCCTTGTTTAAGCATTCTTTTGTCTATAATTCGAATTATTATGTTGTAAGTAAAGTGATTTTCATTTCTATCTGTGGTACGTTACTTGTCCTGTATAAAGACGTTGCCGTTCCAATTCCATATATTGTTAACAATAAGGTCTGTACTCAATCGTATCAAGGAAATAGCCGTACGACGATGACGTGAACAGGCAATCTATTTCATTTGCAATAACTGTTGTCATCTAGTTAAGGAAACTCTATGGTATTTTCATTTGGAAATCGATTTCATAATGTTTGCAAAGCACATTAGCACTGAATTGCCGTGACATTTGGATTAATACATGTTGTCACCTCCCTCATTCTCTATAAAATAAATAATAATAAATAATAAATAATAAAGCCTTTATTGCTGAAGATTTTCTTTACAAAGTTTTTTTTTTTTTTTTATATATATATATAGTTATTAACATTGTTAAATAGCAAAAAAAAATACATTTAAACCGGCGACTGTTATCTTTAATCTACAGCTTGTCCTTGGACAAAGGCCTCCTCTAAAGATTTCCACTTCTGTCTGTCCCTGGCTTGTTTGTAGAAGTTTGTGAAGTTAATATTTAGTCTATCGATCCTACCGGAAACTCCTTCTTCTGTATTTGGTCGTGTTTTTCATATTTTTTTATTTTTTTAGAAAGCCAACTCCAAACACAGCACATTTTTCTCCTTTATAACAAAATATACAGTTTTTATGCTCTTCTATACCTTCTTCTAATCTTCTATACCGTTGTTCAATGCTAATTCTAATAATTTATCTGGAGATTTTAGGGACCTAACATTTAATGTAGTTATATATTTTAAGTTTTGAGATTTAGGTTCGCCCTTTAGAGGGTTTTGGTCTTTTTCTCCCACGGCGACCACCCGGCTTGGGAGAATGTTTATCATATGTTCCGCTAATTGTGTTTCTTGCATACGATCACGATATGTCCAGTTGCCGGTTCTTGATTACTAATTAATATTTTGTAACGATTGTGGAAAGGAATTGGATCTTGCCCTAAGCACATCAAAGGCGTTTAGTTTTGAGAGTTTTCGAAGATTTGCATGGTCATTATCTGCAGTAGTATTTGATTTTGGAGTTGAGGGCTTACGCTTTCGTTTTTCGGTATTTTTGTTATTCTTCAGTATAACCAACTTGTCGTATTTTATGAAACAAAAATTGCCTTTCTTTTTCTCTTCTTCAAGCTGAGGCTGCAAAGCACGCCTTTTTTCAAGTACTGCCTTGGGAAAATCTTCGGTTATATAAATTTCGGATTTAATTTTCTTCTTATTCTTAAGTATTTCTTGTTTCTTCCATGCATTGACTAATGATACAATTATCGGCCTAGGTTTCCCTTTTGCATTGTCTTTAACTCCAATCCTGTGAATTTTGTTTATCCATTGCTTATTTATCTCAATATCCATTTTCTGTATTTCGTTTAAAAAATTCTGTATCAATTCATCATTACATGTTTCGTTCTCTGGCACTCCAAAAACTATAATATTATTCTTCTTCTTTTCTGTTTCCAAATAATCGATTTTTTCTTTTAATAAAACCAATTCTTCTTTTAACTTTTTGTTTTCGTCGATTAAGGGTTGTAATTTTTCTTCCATCTGTCTTGAGAAGCTTTCATTTATTTCTCTTGTTTGCTCTTTTATTTGGGTTGCCATTTCATATTTAATTGATTGCAATAATTTTTCGAAGTCCATTTCCATTTTGTACAATATGGTGAAACGGAACGCTTTTTTTTTTTTGTAATCTATGTTTTCGGCGAATTATTATGGCAACTCAAATGATGCGATTGACATATGTCAACGTCGAAATCGATGTTTGTTTATATTATTTAATGTCAATTGTCAACTCTCAATAACAAATGATTCGTAATTACCCTCCAGCGAATAAAAGTTAGCAAATACGATATAGTTATATTCTTAGTTTTCATCGATATCCTTGTCTTGATTGCAGTGATTTTTAGTTTAATATGAATGCCAGTTGAAGACTTACAAAATGATGTACACTTTACTTTGTTTGAAACACTATAATCTTATAATTTAAACAGCTTTGTAAGAGGATCTCAAACACAGCTTGATCGTTTGACAACCGGAACCGGACCTCATTCTCTATATAGAAAAATAAAAACAAAATTCACTAAAAAGAAACAAAATAATGTCATGAAAACTCTCTAAATTCTAGTAGTTAGTAGTAGGGGCTCATTTTTCCGCAACTCCACGACAGGCGCGTATTTTGCGTGTCTCTAAACTTCAAAGAAAGTTCTCTTCTTTCTTGTAACATGTCTATATTGTATAATTATTGTTATTTCGCAGTCGGTGTCGGCCGAAGTAAATAGATGACATTTTATATTTGAGATGTATTAGATATACTTACGTTTATGTCCCTACTTAGATATAGAACATAGTCTGGAGGAATACATAGGAAACTTATTAAGTTTTTTTTTAATTCCACGCGGATGGAGTCATAGGCGACAGTTAGTTGAGTATAAACTTGAAATTATAAACGCTGGTGATTCTAATTAACCAGTTGTCTGCTTGACTGTACTTATTTAAGTCGGGCGTAAAAGCCGTAAACAATGATTATAAATCGTTTACGATTATTAACCTATGAAATCCGTAAAGGTCAAAGCTTTACGGTCAAGGATTCATGATAAATTGCCAACATAAGGTCATCTTAACGACAGGGATATGGTTTAAATTAGATTGGATCGAAAATTACTTAGACATAGAGATAAAAATAACCTCACCTCCCGTGGCTTTCTGATACCAAAATTTCTGTATAAAACATATCGCTGTCATTATCATTGATTAACAAGAGATAACCATACGTTTTAAACGGATATTTCTGTCTCAAAAACCCACGGTTAAAGGTAGACATTCAATTATTTTTTTAGTTATGTTTTAAGATGTTTATGTATTTGGTGAAACACATAAAGAGCTATGGAAAGTTAAAAACTATATGTAAACCGTTTATTGTAGAAGTAATAGGTTAAGTAGTTTTTGAGTTCATATAATATAAGAAAAAACATGATCGAAAACTCTTTGATGTATTCTTGGATGTCTACATAATGTTAGAATGAATGATAACATTACGTAGGATGGAGGCGCTTACCTTGTTCTAGAGAATTCAATAAAGGAGACACATATCGCTTAGTACTATATCATTAGTCAAAGTTGCCTCGGGCGAGGACATCATCTCACCGTTTACGGGCGCGAGAAGAATAACAATTTTATATTTAAAATACTTTATATAAAATAACAAAGTGAGTTGCTATTCTTTTAAAAGTAGTTATTTCCTTTTTCTAAATTTTGATGTCGTAAATAATATAATGACTAAGTTTAAGTAAACTTTAACAAATCCTTAACATGCAAAGGGTTCAAACAAATCTGTAAACCTGTTGCTAAAATGTTTCTATTGCGCTTTATATCTATTTCACTTGGCGCTCGTCCAATATCTTAATATGTTAAAAATTTGTGTTCAAAGTTGCTACTTGACAAATTGATCGGGGGACATAGTGTTAGGATTTTTTCGAAGAGTTTCAAAACGTTTTAAAACGGTAAATATTAGTAAAGAGAAATTTAGTTTATCTTAATAATAATTATAGTAAAATAATTAACTAAAATTTGGTAGTTTCACTGTTGCTCAGACTCACACGCAGAGTGATAATTAAGGAAGTTACATAGTATAGATTTACTATGATAAAATCTACACAGAGCATCTGTTTAGTAGCCATTAAATTAGTCTAAACTATTCGTAAAACTTAAATCCTGAAATAGGTAAGTAATTTTAGCTTCTATTAAGTTGTAGAAAGTAATATATAAGTTGTACACTCAACTTTAATATCAACACGGACTTCCTAAATCGATAACATCATGTACAAGATATTTACGTGATGTTAAAGATATTATATAGAAATGCTAAGCTCGGCTCCGAAGCTATATAACGACGCGCTTACTTAGGGCTGTGCTTTATTTAAAATAATAAAATAAAAGCCAATTTTTAATTTATTTGATCCCTATATTACATGTTTTGGGAACTTTGGCAGAATGTTTAAAAACCGCCTGAGTTGTGTCCAATTATGCAAAAAATTACTTAAATAAAAATGTCTCGTGCAACAATATTTCGATTATTTAGATACATGATTGTCCTAAAGTACCGTTTTACGACGTTAGTCATCAAAGATGGAAAACGTTTTATCTGCGTTTTTGAGTTTAGAGTTTATTTTTGTTTTATATTCATAGTCGTTTTATTTAGAAGACAGCCCTATATAGATTATTGCATGAGTACGGCGAGTCCGACCTTTGTGCGAGGAAGAGTAAGTAATCTGACTCGAAACACTATTGTCCTGTTATAATTTCACCTCAGACGATTCTATTCAATATTATTGCAACATTATATCTAATTCTAATATTTGTAATGTATTTGAACATATAAATTAGATTCACATTTGTAACCAAAGTGTGTTACATTCGCATATTTTTATTTGTTTATTTATATTTTTGTTTTATTGTTATTGACGATACTGTTAATAATATCTTTAATATATTATGTAAAAATTACGAATGTTATCAATACCAAATAATAACGATCTTGTATTGCAGGTTTCCGTAGCCTGAAACTGTACATCTTACTAATATTATAAATGCGAATGATTAGATGGATGGATGTTTGTTTGAAGGTATCTCCGGAACGGCTCATTGGATCTCGAGGAAATTTGGTACAGATGTAGAACAAAGTCTGGAAGAACATAGGCTACTTACTACGTTTTTTAATTCAGCGCGGGCGGAGTCGCGGGCGACAGCTGATGACCATATAAAAATAAAGATGACAGAGTTTTTTATACTTGTTTCGATGGTGAAAACCACATAGTTAAAGAAATTATCCAAACTCCTCTTCTGAGCCATATTCTTGTAATTTTTTTCTATTCTAAAATCCTGTCATGTTTTAATGAGATTTAAATATATTAGATAAAAAAAGTAATAAAACATTGTTTTTATAAAGGATTAAAAGACTGCAGAGATGAGCTTTTAATGAGTTATGCGTTAGTTATAAAATTCTCTCATTAAAAAAATTAATGATTATTTAAAACTGATCTCGGTTCGTTAAAGATAAATTTTGCTTTGACATTTTACAATTATAAATTTAGTTACTGCAATTACGATAGAAATAAAATTGTGAATAACAGTTTTTTATATTATAATGTGGCAAACGAGCAAGCGCCTTAATACTTCAAAATAGAGAATCGACCGCTACCCATAAATATCCATAATTGTAGATGTGATGTACTTTAATCGACAGAGGATCCCATCTTATGCTTACCTTCTCCGTCAAATCCAGGGTCGCGCTTAGGGATTATTTAAATTTTGTGTGCGTCAGCCAGCATATCGTTAAAAATTAATCAAAGTTAAAAAAAATGTAATAGATTGTATAATGTTTATGCACATTTCTATTTAATTATTTATTACTATATATTTATAAAAGTATATCTTATTTTAGTTATTCCTACACTAAAATATCAAGCATTGTGGTCAAAATATATATAAAACTATCAATCAAGAATAAATCTAAAATTTGACTCTAATCTTACTGCAATCTAAAACTAAAAAATAATGTCCTTTGTTTTTTATGATAAGCATCAACCGTAAAGTTCAATATAAACAGGAAAAAATGCTAACTTTTGTTTCCTATATTCGGTAACCATGGCAACGGGTTGCACGTCTACAGATTTATAGGCGTTATATGAGTCCAAGTGACATAACCTTCATAAAACTTAACTAACTCGACCCCAATACATAGTGGACTCGTAAAAGTTACGACTTTCCCACTTTCAAGACTTAAAGGTTGTTGAAAGCAGATGTATGTATTTTATTAATAGACATTTTGTACAATACAAAACATTTTTTTTTGCACATACTTTATATTTATAAATCAGTATGTACTTGGAATACTATTCAAGGAAAGATTTTCGTTCGAAATTTACTTTTATATTACGTTTAACTTATTATCGTTTGGCGTTCTTTTATGTTTTACGACTATCATAACGCCTTGACAATATGTGACAACATTGTAATAAAACATATTGTAGTATTCTTTTTCACAAAGAAAATGTAAGGGATGAAATGCATTCCAGGGCTATAAAAATGTTAACAATTATTTCCTGATAAAAAGTAAACACTTAAATACAATTAAAAGCTTAGGCTTGAAGTAACTAAACCATGAAATCAGTTGCAGCTGTCGCGCTCACAAATTGCCACAAATTGTCGCTAGATACTTTTTTCACAAAATGAGCAAATTGAAATGGGCCTGTTTAAAATGTTACGACCTCTTAATATTAATGAAATATCATATCTATATATTTAAAAGAAAGTCGTGTTAGTTATACTATTTATAACTCAAGAACAGCTGAATCGATTTGACTGAAAATTGGTGGGTAGGTAGGTTAGAACCAGGAAACGGACATAGGATAATTTTTACCCCGTTTTCTATTTTTTATTCCGCACGGACGGAGTCGCGGGTAAAACCTAGTATTTTATACAATTAAAACAGGTAAATAATATAGTGTACACTCTTTGAATGTTTATATTGATTGTTGCAAAAAAAATTGTTCTTGTCTTTTTTTTTAATTTTAAATTTGTAATGATTTAAACTTATTAATTATTGCAATACATACCAGTGGTATCACAATCGCATATTTAGGTAATCTAGTACTTTGGTTCTCAATTCCGTGTACATAACCACGCCACGCATATAGCCAACGCAATAGGAATTTTAAATTAACCTATCCCAACAAAGGCTTATTTATTGTTATAAATTCAGATGTTCGTGAATAGGAAATTGTACAATGATATACTTTTACAGTCCGGCTTGATTTTGCTCGAATATAGAGATGAAAAAAAATATCACCTATAATTATTAGCTGATACAAGAACATTCTTTTAGTGAACTTATTTTTGAAAAAGGTTCAGTTGTCTGGTAATTATTTATTACTTTTACCTTTTTAGAATATACATAAGTTTCATATTATATTGTTCCAATTTATATAAAAAAGATAATTAAAAGAATTAATAGAAAAAAGATAAAAAAACTATTATTCTTTGTAAATGTTCCTATATTTTTTTGACTATTATATTCTACCAAATTGACCGAACAACGCTAAATCATTCTCCGAAATCTTAAGGTCTTTCTCTCTCCTAAAGTCTCTTTATTTAGTTATAATATAACAGACAATACAATATAAAACATCATTATTACATTGTTTTACTATATTCTCTTACATTAGGAAAGCTTTCAAACAATATCTGATACTAAAAATGTCGTATCTCATTAACCTTTCGGGGGGAATAAAAAAGGAAAGAGCCTCGAAATAAAGTAAACACGCACCGAAACAAATCTCTAAGTATCCAATAAAAGCCTCTTCATACGCCGAGTGTTACTGAGTTTATGGCTGAAGACCCTCGCCTTTATCTTAAAGGATTACTCACAGTTTTAAAAGATACATTCTTGTCTCTGTTTTTATTATTATTATAAACCGACTGACAAGTTGTCCTTATTATAGGATCAAAAATTATCTTTCTTGCTAATTTACTTATTAAGAGAAACTTTATATTTATTTAAGCTAAGGTAAAATGTCTAATAAACAGTCCATGTAATAGTAACCTTATTTATGACTAGTACTACTATAGTATTATTTATTTTGCGTAATTGAGATTCCATTGATGTTAACCGATGTTTTTTTTAAAACATGTGTCTTTCAATAACTAAATTTTCATTATGGTACAATAGTTATTTAAATATTACGCGAAGAGAAAACATTTTTATACTCGTAGCTACATGGAATTCGGTTATTGGAATGTGAAGAATCATAGGTAGATATGACGAACTTCAATATAGGACAAATTGCCAAGAAACGAAAGAAAGTTTCATTAGCACTATAGGTCTGACAGTAAACATATCTTCTTTTATTTTCTTAAACTTAAATCTGCTTCTTCTGTCATGCATTCTCTTTCTATGTTTAAATATGTAAAAGTTCTTTCAATGTTTATTGCATGCCAGCATAAATTTTAATGATTAAAATTTAATTCTTTATTATATAGAATTATTTAAACATGCTTTTATTAAATGAAGTGGGCTTCATTTTGTTTTGATCGTATAATGGACAAGTTGACAAGGGTTCGGAGAAGTGGGAAAAATGTACCGTCAAAGGTATTTATATTTTATATACGAAAATAAAGAGCAACATGTGAATATGACACTTCACACGGAAAGTGAACACGAGCAATAAACGATTATTTTAATATACATGCTTACGAATTTTGTACAAGTGGCAAACTAAGCTGTTGAGTCCAAAATTAACATTATAAATATTTACTGAAACTAACTTTTTTGACAACAATCCGATATAAACTATCTAATTGATTATCCATTTTATAAGCAGATTTTAATTTTGATGACAACTTCAACATCGTTAACCTGTAGGAATTCCCATAATGTTGGTACTATAGCACAATAAACGACAAAGTAATGGTATAGACTCGAACTTCACTACGGAAACTTCCCCCTGTGGTTTGCTTTTCAAACTTTCCTCTATATAAAGTTGTCTGGGAATTTATGAACACCACAATTGTGTTCAATATAAAGTATTTCGAACAAAATGTTTTATTTTGGATCGAGTATGTTCCTAAAAGTATAACCGACGTATTATTTAAAACTGTATAATTTATAAATAGTTATTAATAGAATTGAACGTACCGTAGACATTTTCCCGTTATCATAATCACGATTTTTGTGCTTTGTGCGTACAGCAAAGGACATGTAACAAGCAAACGTCAGTGTTTTCGTCCAAATATGGTATTAATGTCTTCAAGAATAAGTTGGAAACTGACAAGTCATATTTAACACTGTTCGTTCAGCTGCTTATATCCCATTTTATGATCCTATACTAGTGTTACAGTTACAGTTCCAAAGACAAACGATAAACCATTTTAAACCAGAATCATATATTTCATGTTTTTTTAAAAGTCAAAAGGTACCCCACCAACCCTCCATGTTTACTATTCCACCCTCGCCGACTTACCTATCATCTAAAATGATTACAACCCGAAGAGGGCGGTAGATTTATACTCAGGATAATGCTTTTATATTGAAATTGTGGTCGAAGGTTCTGAGGGGTGAAATTATGTTTTAGCTGCAGGAAGTGATTTTGAATTCCTCTAAGTACCTAAGCGTATTTTATATTGATTTTGTTATTAGTAGTATCTTGGAGAATCTAACTGTTAGTTTTCAATTAATAAAACAAATAAAAGGCAATAAATTAAAAATGTAATTGGAGTATTCAATACAATAACTTTATAAAGTTTAAATTATAAAGCCCTTTGTAGAAAGATCCATTCGTGATTTAAATTTTTCTTCAAATATTTATTAATTAAACAAGATTCTTAAGTTGGCTGGTCTCTCTGTCGTGCCTGCCTTTTGCTGATTGCTTTTATTTTTTATGGTCCGTTATTTTTTATTCCTTGTATTTTTATTAAATCGCATCCTCTGAGTTAAAAATTAAAAAAAACACTATTAGCTATCTTCGATTAGAAAAAAAAAATGCAATACATTTAATCAATAGCAATAGCTGGTTAACAATAAATATTAATAATGATTATTACATGTTGTCTGTTTAAAATTTGATCAAATTTGTTTATTTCCAATTAAATTCACTTTAAATATTTTTAACGTGAACAATGATGTATTCTAATCACGTAAGAAATATTACAGAGGACGCATGAAGTTTAATCACCTGCTCCGCCCACTTGCGCCCTATGACGGCAATAGTCCTGCATACTTTCAAGTGCCGTAAGGATACGAGAATTTTATAATTAAAGTCCCCGTGAAAATCCTCTTGTTAATTATAAAGTTAAGTGCCCAAACATTATATATCATAGTAAAACTAAATTTTATTAAATATTTCAAATAATAATTGACAGAGGCATACAAAAATTGGCAAAGTCAATGCACCTTGCATTACATTATACTGTAATAATTACAATCAGAATATCATTATGCTCTAGTACTATAACATAGTGATGCGTACGCATATTTCACGTAGAATCTACCACAAATCAAAGAGGTATTTAATTTGTGAGGAAATTCTTCGATCGTGTATATTGGTGTATAAGACAGCGTTAGGTTATGATAATCTTAGTTTAGAAATATACATAAGTGTCGCATAATATTTTAAAAATACTTGCGCAAATAATTTCCTTTGACTACATTGTTTTTTCTTAGTATGTTTACTAAACGTATTCGATATGAACGGAGATGTGGTCCTCGGAGAATATGTTAGCAATACGTTTTAAAAAAAGACTTGACATTTATTATATTTCCATTCTGTCATTGGGGATTACTTAGAAAGGGCTGAAGAGGAAAACCGATAAAGGGATAGTAGTTAGTCAAACGTCCAATCGTAAACGTGATCGGGATGTTCGAGAATCTATCGTAGAATTCTATTTTAACATGTTATAAAAAAATTATATCTATTTTGAACCAAAAAATACTCGTTTTACAAATGTCATTCCAGTACGATATTACGATGTAATAATAATAAGAACGATATGAAAGCGATGGGAAATGAGAAGCAAAGTTAACAGGTTTCTAAGAAAATCTTTAATATGGAGGGTGGTATACGAGAAGCAAAAGTTTTCCGTAATTTACTCGCGGCAGCTTTTTGTCGAAGTAATAATGAAATATTGAAGTTTTCAATTATATAATGGAGTATTCTCAGTAATGTTCGTAAATATTAAATTGAATCACAGAAAAAATACAACGATACAAAAATTTAAACTAATTAGTTGAAAGAAAAAGTTTGCAAAAAAGCTCATAGTTTGTTATTAATTATCAGACTTTTATAAGAGAATACTAATAAAAGTTTACACAGCGACTTTGTTACCAGAAGTCTACAAAGTTTTGATTACCTCGTAAAAAATCTTAGCACTGTAATATTACAAAAACATCAGATATGCTGCGTTCGTATTTTTATCATGTAATGTTTTTTTATTTTCTCGTATAACATAGTACACGATTAAAACATTTTTTCCTGTATTAAAACATTATGTATTACGCGAATATATAAGTCAATCGATATGTATACACTTCAATCACAAACAAAAATGAAATGGTACTTTTAACTTAATGGAATAAAAACATTTATTTGGAAGCCGTCAAAATATAACTGTTGGTTCTTGTTTGGTCAAGTGTTGCCATGGCAACTTTGGTTCCAAAGAATCCAATGTAAATATTAGTCACTAAAATATAATGTAACGGTATCTTAGTTTTATATAAAAAGTGTGTACAAATATAACACATCCATACAGTCATAATATGTATTTTAATTTTACTTTGTTTAATTTTTAATGAAATACTGCCACGTACAGTATTTAAATAACCCCTCTTTATATGCGTCCCTCTTCCGTCGATAAATGGTAGGCAATGCATTTGCAATTGCAGATGTGTATGGGCAGCGGTCGTTTCGCTTTTTCGGCGAATTCAGGTGGCTGCTTGTTCGTTTGCCGCCTTACAATACAAAAAAAACCCTTGATGTATTAAGTTCTTCATCTTTATTAAGAAACAAAGTATTTGTTAGCAACTAATTTGTGTAAACTAAAGTGATCAAATAATTTGATTGATATACCGAAATACCATAGCACTCTCGATAAAATCTACCCACAATGTAATTATGCTTCAAAAGAAAATAACTCAAGGCCGAATTACAAGAAATTACTTTAACCATCGGGATTATGACAAAGCTTATTCGTTCTTATTTAGTGGAAGTTTCATTAACTTTACTCAAAATCAACTTCACATTGCTATGTATTTAGGATTTTATAACCTTTCCTACACCATATACTGTTATACTTTGTAAGCAAAATTATTTATTATACATAGTATTTGAAATAATTAAATAAACATATACTGAGAAAAGACACCGACTTATCACTGAGCGCAACTATCTTAGAAATCCGATAAAACTCCTTGTTAGTAATAATAATTTTGTACATGCTAAATAAATGTTATTTCTTGTAACTAACTGTATTTTCTCCGTAGCGTATCCAGTGACTTGGCCGAGTTGTGTAAATTGTTGTATAATTTACCATCCCGAGAGAGCCGAAGCGGACCAAGTCGGGTCGGATAACGAAGCGCTTTGCACAAATCTCGAGGATATCTGTATAATGCAATGGACTTCAAACTCAAAACTATTTGCGACCGACCTGATACCACTGTAATATTGTACATTTTAAAGTATTTCAATAACTTTGATTAAAAAAAAATCTTGAAACTTTGTTGGATCAGTTTGTTAAAAAGGTTAGACGGAGAATTTATTTCAAGAGGACATCGATAAAATTAGTGACATGGATCAAACGAAGATCATATTTATATTTAAGTGTCTTAAATATTAAGCTTGTAAGCTCTTGTAGGCTTCAGGCAGTTAGTAAACAAAAAAGCACTTGTACATATAAATACTGTGATCATAAAGGAAGGAAAAGATTGTTGCCATAAATGTGTTAGAAAAAAATAATTCATCGTTGCACTTACACTTCGAGTCTCTGACTACGATCTATGTGTGTAAATTACACAATAATATTATTGTTCATCTCAGTTTAAAACTTTGACAGTAAATTGACATAATTCAACTGCTATTTGACTTGTATTTTGACTAATGAAAAGTCATTCCTTCGTTTGTCTTAAACTTTTTTAATAATGGGTAGATAGAAAAATATGAATACTTGAAAACTGCATCAAAGTAATGGCATGTTTAAGTGTGTTTATGTTCCTTATTTTTAAGTAACAAACTTCCGCGAGATTTTCAAATGTGGCTTATGAGGATTTATTGGGGTTTATAATTAAATCACAAGTCAAAACAATTTTAAGTTTGATTTAAATTATCATTAGATAAAGACATCATTTGAGGGTATAAATATAATTTCAATTGTTTTAGACAAATATGCACGGACATTATTGGCAAAGAGACACTATTAGTAATGACCCGTATTTCTTTCCGTATTTTTAAGAACGACATTCCAAGCAATTTAAGCATCGATAAATGTAGATCTTGTAGAGCAATTGTGGCGAGATCTTTTCTCAAAGCGGTGTTGTAATTACGATTCAGGGAAGTACAATAATTAAATAGGATGTCGCGCAAAGATAGGATTTGTGGTCTTCCTAAGCCATTATAAACTTGTCGTCTATTGAACGATTGGCTTAGTATTAAAAGTGACTTCAAAGCAAAAAAAAAGTTTTGTTTTGAAGTAATTTTAAATCTACAAGTCAATTAAAATGTTGCTTTTATAACGATGATCTTATCTATACAATTAATAAAATTAATGTATCTATTAAAACAAAGCTTTATCCACTTTACAATAACTTAATAACAAATTTACAAAATAAGTCTTTGAACTATGAATTAACTATTATTATAGATGGTACGTAATTATTCCGAAGCATATCCCAAAGCTCGCAGCATAGTGAGTATTGGAAATCAGATCGATGGTCCGGGAGTATCGAACGGATGGCGCTCTGGGTGGTTGGCGAGGGGAGGGGGACAGAATCGAAAGCAATATCAACAGGTTTCTTAGTAACCGTCGCTTTGCCGGGACTTGTGAAAGGTTTTCTTTAAATTACTCGCTGAGAGAGTTTCTCAGCTTATTGACATCGTAAACAATCTATCCGGGGATTATCGGTATATAAGTTGTTCTGTATTTTGTTCTTTTTGCCTTTGCGATTAAGATTAATTTCGATTGTAACATAAAATTTGGAACGTCCTTCTAACTCATTTTTCATTATTTTACAGTAACAAAGGTCGATTTAATCGTCGTTCTGTTTTAATGTTATTGCTATTCATAGAGTAAAAATCCTACCACAAAGTCTTTTACAATATGTAAGCTCAATCAGTTTCACTAAGAAACATAATAACTAAATGATTTCAAGTAGCTTTTAACTAGGCAAACTATAAGTAATTAACATCATAAATAATAACATTTGATGGAGGATTAACGTAAAGACAATGTATTATAATACAAGGCGGAAGGGTTGAATGAATATGGCACCTGTTGAAGTAACTCCCAGCCTCCCCGAAAGCCTCCCTCCAGATAAAGCGGCTCATCGATCGTATCTCTATTACCTGTAGCTTATATTACTAAATTATGGGCTAAATTTTCAGATTGCTCATACGAGCATGTTGCATCTTATCGTACTTTGATATTCTTTTTTTAATTAAAAACTTTAAATATCATAATTTGATGGAAAAATTTCACGAATTTAAAACCCATTTGGGGTATAAAAAAGTGCATAAAAATGACGTCATAATATTTATCCGTCACTTTTCACCGAACTTTGTTGATCAAAAGACCTGACACTCTGAAGTCTGCGTGACAGTGAATGAGCTGTAACTCAAATGGAAACAATGAAATAGACTTGACGACAAATAATTATATTCATCATCATCAACCTACCCTCGTCCCTACGGGGTGTCGGCACAATATGTTCTACTCCTCCAAATATTTCTATCAGCCGTCAAATCTGAAATCAACCCCTCCTTACGCATATCTTCTTTCACACAATCCATCCTTACTTTCTGTGAATTCCTCTACCTTTTTAGCTATTCACATTCAATCTCATTACTTTTTATCATCATGTCTTCGCGTAATATGTTATTCTTCTGATTCTTAATTTCTCTATCACTGGCGCTACTATCAAACCCCTTCTAATACACACATTCTTAAGGTTATCCTTTCTATAACTATATTATAACAAATAACTACATTATTTGGACAAAAATCTTTTGTTTTCTTTTCTTTGGATTAAAACTGGATGCAATTAATGTTTTTGAAACATTCTACCGAACCTTATGTTGTTTTATACGTATTCTGACTTATATATATTTTATTGGATATCAAAATGAGCCATTAATTCTGCGAAGTATTTAGAACTTTAATTATTATTAAGATTTGATGCTAAAACATTTATCTGTGAAACAACTCTGTAGAATCCCTTCAGTAAGGGGAACATTAAACAATCAGATTGCTTAGAACACAATCTCTTCATTTAATTGCTTCGTCGACTGTTTGTTTGGCAGTAGGATTATATGGGAATTAAACCGAAACAATAATTTATACTCCAGTTTTTTGAAAAATATGAAAGAAAAGTAGAGAAATCTCTATCAGATTATTATTTTTAAGAAAATTAATTAAGTATTTCTTTGTTTTTGTCGCAGTTTGTTAATTTTATGGTCTTTAATATTGTTTAATTTTTTTTATTGTTTTAAGTATACTTTATACTTTGTTTTCAAATAGAAAAATATCCTTACATTCATATTTTTCCTAATTTTCAATCTAATAACGTCTATTTAACTGAAATATTATTTCCCATTAGAAAATATAATTTGTACTTATACGCAAATTAAGTTATGAATGCATTTTTAACCTGATTTAACAAACACAAGTCGAAAATTGATCAGCTATGTTAAAAGAAGATTTAATTAACCATTACGCTCCATTCGTTGGCAAACCTCCATTAATTTTGTTTCATCATTATTAACTCTTCCAACCGTTTATTAATTATAATTTGTTTTGCAATTTATGTAAACGAGTACAAGTAAAGTTTCTGTTGTTTTGTTTCAAACGTTTAGTTAATTGAATTTAACACAATGTATTATAGTTGAGGTTATACATATCTGACATATTAAACGTTGGTTTTTGAGACCAAATTCTATCCCCCTCATTAACTTTGACAAAACAGAGACAACAATATTATGTTTTTTACAGAGATTTTGGTCTCGGAAACCAACGATGAGTATTTATTTTTTAATTACTTGTATACATTTCTTACTATATTAAAATGCAGCATTGAAAATCGTTTACTTGTTCATTAACGGAGAATTTGGATTAAGTACGAAAAATCTAGACTAAGCGTCTTTTTAAATAACGTTTAAGACTGTGAGACAAAGGAAATAATGTTAGTAATGTTTGTACCGTTCGCTGGGAATTCTAGTATGTTTTTATAGAAATCAACTAATTAACTTACTTAACTTAACTTTCCAACTAGTTAATGCTTAAAATTCCAATCTATAAATCAGTTAAAACAGTTGTCTATATTTTATGGTTATTAACCCTCACCTCATTTTTTTTCTATTAATCATTACTAAATTTATTTATAAATAAACTAGCGACCCGCCCCGGCTTCGCACGGGTGCAATGCAAAATATACCTACTACAGAATGTCCTTATACACAACGTTCACAGCGTTCACATTAGAAACCTTTAAATTTATCAGTGTTTCTCTACTATATTATGCATTTATTATACATACAAACCTTCCTTAAGAATCACTCTATCTATTAAAAAAAACCGCGTCAAAATCCGTTGCGTAGTTTTAAAGATCTAAGCATACATACGGACATACAGCGAAAGCGACTTTGTTTTATACTATGTATATTGATATTCTCTGTTATTCAATATCCGGTGGTGAGCAAAGCTGTCACTGCGATACCGGAACTAATTTATATGAAACCGTCAAATCCGGTTATACCAAGAAATTGCCTCGTAAACTTTAATAAACCTTCAAACTCTAATACAGGAATATTTGTTTACAATTTATACTTATAATAGAACATCAAAACGGGCATGGAAATAACCAAGACACAATTCAAATAAGCCAATGGCTGTATATATAATTTTGCATCTTGTGTTGTTAAAGGTTTTTCTTTTAAGTCGCAGTGAATTTGACCCTCTAACAATATGCGATAACATTAAACAATACTGTCACTGAAAAAAAGAGTCTAATCAATCAACATACATATAAGCGAAGTGTCACCTTTATTTGTACATCAAGGTCTCGAAGAAAAAGAAAAAAAGCCATTTTCAATTTTAAAGATGCTCCATTCAGTCGCTTTATGTAAGAACAAAGGTTCACTTCATACTTTACGTCGAGAGAAATACATCAAAATAAATAACAGAAGCAATATGTGTTGATACTATACTCTATATTAGTAAAGTAGTCGCTTAGATTCGTTTTACTAAAATTATACGAAGGGACTTTCTTACTTACCTTTAAACTTTTACTGCGGCTTTCTGTTTGTTTATTATTAACAATCAATATTAAGTTAACTGAACAACTTAGGTGTGTAGAAATAAAGTTCGTCACATGAGAAGGAGGAAATTATTTGCGCTAGTACATAGGAATGTCTGCGGATAGTTTGGTACTAACGAATACAGTTTGAAACTTGTACGAATGTAGTCAAATTGAATTCGGTGTACGACTCAGTTTAGATAGCTCTCTTACGAAATGATAATTGTATTAACTGCAGAGATAAATGTTGTTAACGTAGGTATGTTGATTGGTTTTAATTCTAATTTGTAATATTTTTAAAACATTTGTCATAGTAATTTAATGTTTATTTTTAAGATAGCATTCACTATTAGATGATATTTTGAGGAGAAACTATCGAAAGATACATCAATAAAATGTAGCCGTTTAGGTTACAGGAGCTCACGCTGGCATTGACATATCACATGGCTGTATATAACGCCATACTTTTTTTACATATAAATTTGAAACACATAAATTTTGCGTCGGAGATGAATTTTTACCATTTATGAATGTTTAATAAAAAATACACGCAAATCTTGGAAATCATTTCTTAATACTAAAATACATTTATCTTAGTATACGTATTTATTTCAACTAATCGTGTACACTTAGAGTGTTGACTGAGAAATATCTTGTGTCGGTGTAGAAGTGTTGAGCCGCATTAATATACATTACCACTATTACACAAGCCGTGCACTTCGCTCAAGTGCACTTAAAATAATCGCCTTAACCATTTCTGTTAAGAGCTTCTTATGTCGAATCTCTTCTCTTAATTGTTCCTCGGCTTTTGATGATGGCGGAATAATACTTGACAATAAAGTTTAATCCGTAAAAGCTACTATAACCGAATTTTTGGAAAAGTTACATACGAATCCTACAGACTTATGGATACCTATATCACAAATCTTAAAAAAATAAATATTTTCTAATATTTTCTCTAAGTAATATAATTTAATACTCTTGCATGCATCATAAGCTAATAACAATACGATGCCATAAACGAAGGCACTCGAAACTTACTTTGTAGCGAGGCGGTCGACTTTAATCTCGCGGTTGCTGCGTTCCACAGTTATCAGACCGCTGGAAAACTGGATTGTGTTATTTTCATTTTATCATAAGTATTCAGAAGATAAAGTTATTTTTACTGAAAAAACTATGCGATGTGTTTTATTTAATTTATAAATTAAAAAGTAGTTGTTTATAATGCTAAAAAGTAAATAATCAAATACTAGATTCGAGATAAAAACGATCTTTCTCAAAAGCTTTTCTGCTTATGTCAATCACACATGCATAAAGACTAACCGTGGATTTCTGAGACCAAAAATCCGTGTTTAAAACATTCTTTTTTTCTGTTTTGTCAAAGATAATGACAGGTTTGACGATATGTTTCATTTGTTATTTTGGTCTGTAAAACCAACTGTAATGTTATATATACGTTTTGAATTTGAGTATTACATTTATGTAGGCAATAAAACTGATGTCTACTAGGATATGAGAATTCCAAAAACGTTTGCATAACATTATTTTGATAAAACTTTTCTTACAAATAGTTTACGGATTAAATATACTTTTAAGAAGTATGGTGTCTTATTGAATTAGTTATAAATATAACCTATCAAAAGGCGGTCACTGCGTTCATACATTTACTATCAATTTACGAACCTATATAACCGATTAATATGAAGGAGAAACACAATCCCAGTATAGTCAGGGCCGACACAAAATCGCTCTATATCTGGCAGAACAATTCGGTGCTCTATGTTCGCCATCCACTCTTATGTCTGTTTCACACGATGGTAGAATAGTGAGGCAAAGCAATAGACAGTGTAGTACAAATAATATTTCAATGCACACCTAATCACAAAGCAGCTGTTTTGAAGCAGAAATAACAGATGCTGTTGTTTGGTATTGCAGGATGCTGGGCGGCGTGGGCGGTCGGCACGCGTCGGTGCGGCGGCGTGGCAGCTCGCCGGGCGTGCGGCGGCACGTCGGCACCGACTCGCCGCCCGCCTCGCCGCGCCCGCCGCGCCGACGCCGCGCCGCGCTCGCCGTCTCCGACCATAAGACTTGCGCTCTTATACACACGCGCCTCAAGCTGGGTGACATCATGTAAGTGTTCAGTCTCTACTACATTATGGTTAAAAACCAAACACCTGCTGCTGAAACTGATTAAGCGATGTTCAATTCGTTCTAACGAATTATCATAGCTCTAGTAATGAACTAGTTAGCCACTTTTTCCACTTCAAATAAATTTACCATTTTATTCTTATGTACTTACCGTCATTAATTGCAGCTCTCAAATCAAAATTTCTACAAAGTAAACTAAACTTTTTGTAACTTTATTTAGCGATTTTCGTCTGATAAGGTTCGGTTGCGCCCTCTATGGTAAACTGTACTTAACGTTAACATTACAACTCGTACGCCCTCTATGAGTAAATCATCAATAGCACAAAAGCTCTACGAATTTCAAAGAAGACTGCCCTCTGGAGGACACAAATGTTACCGTTAGTATACACGCTTGTACAGCGCCGTTCAACCTATAACGGAATAAGCTTACACTTTAACTCCAACAACGCCCTCTATTCATAGAAAACTACCCTTAGTGATGTAGCCTCTGGTGATATACCTTTTGTTGTTTTGATATTACCCAATTAAAATTAATAGGTGGCGCTAGTAGAATGGTTAAGGACCGAAACATCGAATAATATTACTTGATAATTTATATTTATAAGGGGTAAATTTAGAATTAATGACATTAAATATATTTTTAAACTATAATTACAAGTTTCACTTATAAAATTATCATATAAAAAAATATATATTTTAATTAAGAAATCTCCCGAAAAATTCCCGAAAGTAGAATTTTCATCTTGGTCTTATAAGTAGACGTCTTGTAAATTTTTTCGTCTTTAGTTTTAAGGTTGATATTTTTTTGTATTAAAAGGTTTTGTCAGCTTTTCATGTCTGTCCAATGTAAATGGAGCGGGCTTCGTCGCTCCACGTGGCCAGATGCTATTATTGATTTCCGCCGGCAGAGCGGGACAAAGCAATACCACAATTTGTTGCACTATTTTCTATCTCACTCCGTCGCCAATATATGACCTATTTTTATGCTGCTTTCCCTATATTAATAAAGCAGAGTAATTAGGTGGAAAGTTCAGTTGTCGTATAAACTTAGCGGACATGTATATTTGTGGTACATTGTAGGCAGTCTACTTATAATAATTTAATGTTTTTAAAATATTGAAAACTTCTATACATGTATTTTATTTTATGGACCTATTCTCTAATAACTTCGGTCATTAAAGGTAACTTTTAGTGTAAATAGGTAAATATGGATTCAAGTTTTATAATTAATTGTAGCGTTAATTTTTATTAATTACAATAAATTCTGACCTATTATGATTCCGATGTAAAATTTTATTACTAAAAAGTAGCATTTAAAACAAATCGTAACATCTTAATTTGTTCATCAATTTTCTTACACCTGATTAAAATTACTTTGCAGATAATTCACCGAATTTTGTGTATTTTTTAAAGTTTATATATAAAATAAATGATTAAATTAAGTAGAACCATGTTCAACCCATATTTATAATTGCTATATATGGTTTAACAAATAAATACGCCGGATCAACACCTTCACTAATTGGCTGAAGGTAATTTTGATTTATTTTAACATGACTGCTTTTGTTTTATGTATTTATTAAAATGTGAAACATTCGAAATTTAAATTTATTTTACATTAATTAAAATTACAATAACAATGTTAATTATAAAATAAAATATTCCATATGTTTATTTTTGACCATGATAAATTACGCACAGTTGATTACGTTGTTTTGATATTGGTTACCAAAAACCCCTTTAAAATATAAAGTAAGGGCTGGTGAAGGTGACTTTCGCACTTGTTTGTGAAAAGATTGACGGACCGTGATTTAAGATCTTCTTTTTTCCTTATTTTTTTTATAAATACACAGCTTCTTTATCCATTACAATGAAGACCTAAAACCGCTAAGATAGCTAAAAACCGAAGCTATAATTGTGAATGTAGAGACAATGGCGTTCTCGTTTGTAGGCCATCAACGGTTTGCTTTGTGCGCCGCTGTTGGCACGGAATTTGAAATGCCGCTTCGAACTGGGTCCGGGGCGGGTTATCTGGACGCGCAATTACCTTACGTTAAAGATACATATTGTAACATTGTGTAACATAATTTATGTATAATTTTATAATTTATTTTATAAACTCCTTCTTAAGGTATTTAGAGAAATTTTAAAGTAAAATTAGAAATTTGTAATAAACATTTTTACTACGAGGCAATGCAATTAAAGTGAGGTGAAATGCAACCGAACTGCGAACCAGGATCAGGATAAAAAAACCGGCGAATTTGGAGTCGGACTCGCGCATCGAGTGTTCCGTACAAACCTGTAGGTATGTAAGTAAAATTTACGGTTGTTGCAATATTTTCTTTATCTGTGCTATAAGACGTTGCTTCGTACCAAATTTCAAGATTCTGAGTTCACGGGAAGAACCCGTTTTGATTCCCTTGCGAGAGTCCAAAATTTTGCGGCAATTTGCTCTATAAACGGCTGTATCTTTCGATTGCGTTGAGTTTGATTTTTTCACAGCTCCAAGGGACAGTAGACCTGAGTATTTTATGTAAATTCCAGCTTGATACCTCCACGGAAGGACAGACAGCAAAGTGATTCTGTAAAGTTTTTCCTTTCGAGATACGGAACCCTAAAAATTGGGCACGATATTAAATTTACTTTATATTAATAAATTTTCTTGATTGAGGCGCATATAGATGAAACTTAAAAAATCGAGTAATATTCGTCTGACGAATAGTCAGCGAAATTCAATGCCTTCTATCGCTTAAGGCGTTAAAAGGGTCCTTAACTGCAAACATAGGTAGTTCCCATTTGTAGGTGCGGGGTCAACTGCACGGGGGCCGGGTGCAGGCGGCGGCGGCGCGGCGCACGGCCGTCGACCTCGGTCACTGGGTCGTCGCCGCAACCCCGCCGCCGCCGTCGCCGCTGCAGCGCCGACCTCCCGATTATACCTACACTTGAACTTTGTAATTGGGAAGGTGTGGAAGTACCTTTACAATTAAAATTGAGATGTCGTTTTCATCAATATTTCATATTTTCTAAGATTACGATTTATTTTCTCGATTCTACGATAGTGTTGCATAGATTTTGCAATTACGATGAACGAATGACTTAGTTTACTATTGAGCTCTGGTAAAAGCAGCATTTAAAGAAAAATTTAAACTCTTGCTTATCCTGAAGTTTCGATTCTGCCTACACACCGCTGTGTCTTCGGCTTGTTCCGGGGTACGATATCGAGTCCAACGCTAACATCAATATATATGTATATATGTAGTAGGTAATAATCAAAGTTTATGAATATTTATCCAAACATTTGTGACAAGTTCAATCAAATAACGTTGTAACTTACTACGACTGTAATATCTAATTGGTGTTAAACAAATGCAAGCTAAAAATTTAATATCTTTATAAACATGTAGGCCGGACACTTTTTAATCATACAGACACAGAGGCCTCGCCGGTTGGAATATTTCGTTCTCTACTTGAGTTTCATAGAGCTCTTCATTTTGTATGCATCTACAACTAGAACTACTCAACTCTTGTCTACGAAATTTAGAAGGTGCACGAGGGTTACTATTAAAAGAAATTTTGCAAACGAATAAGTTTTTAATTTTTATTTTGCGGTTAAACATACTTATCGTGATACATAAATATTTTTTTTTAGTTTTTAAATTAAATGATTATAACCGTCCATCAGTTGCATTTTTCAAAGAAAATGCTTGATTTACTATGGGATTTTTTTAACTGTAAGATAACGTCATATTTAATATGTATACAAATAAAATTTGTAATTATAGACACTTGTAAAGTTAGCTTATAGAAAATGAATATAGTTCATAGTACATTTAGGGCATATTCAGAACATAAGTAGTGTTCCCTATTTACATTTCGCCGGGTGAGTGGCGGACTCGCTAACATGCATGAGCTTTCAGCTCGACCTCTTTTTACGCGGAAGCTTACTTAGAAAGGTCGTACTTTGTCTGGAGATAAATAATGAAACGAGTCTTGATTTTAAGTTACGAGTGAACTACCTTTTTATTTTTTAGTTGATTTACCATTAATAGTTATTATAGTAGAGTGCTTACCTACTGCAAGATTGATGTTATTAGGTAATAATTATTTTGTTTTTTTCTTTTTGACCTCGAAGTGATTCGGAACTTTGTTTTAACACGTTCCATGCCACTACGATTTTTTCATATGAAGATGAACTCGTCAAGAGAGCTAGTGGCAGTGAAAGGGTTAACACAATATATGAAGGATTGAGTGATTTTATAACTTTGTAATAAGCCTTTGTTAATTCTTGTTCTGAATCCTCTTTTTCGCGCCTTAAACCTTTCCTTAAGGTCGTGGTACTTCTCCGGTCAAGACGTCACATATCTACCACGTAGTAGCAGTGTGCAAAAATAAATAATGTTGTGAAAGTCTATGTTATTTTTTTATTTTGAAATTGTATATAAAACATTTCACAAAACAGCAGTAGTCTAGTTAGCGCTTTCAGAGTGAAGTTCTAGGTTCCAGATTTTTATGCCATATAGACTTGTATGAGAGGACTTCACTGGCTACTTTTAGTTTTTGTGATTCCAGGTGTCGGGAGTTGGATGATCTTCTGTATTCATTCTATTTAGTCGAACGTTATATAAAAAAAACTTCAACCTATGTAACATTCTGTCATACATTTTATGATAATTGTTTATTAAATTAGTAGCGGGGGGCTATGGTTTTCGCAAACTTCAAGACTAGCTCGTAATTTTCAAAAATTTATTGGTCCTGAAAAAAATTCAACAGTAAAATTGTGATGTAGATGTAAAATTAATGAAATGACGAAGCTTTTCAGCTCACTACAGCACTGCTACGAAGCGTAGCAAATTGCGTAGACGATCGTAGCATATCGGACATTGAATCTTGTTTACAACTTATATGTATGCATCAATGAATTCACTCTGAAGGTAATTATTCAGTATTTAATGTATGAATTATTTTAATCGTTTAATATATATGTTAGCAACAATTTATTTGTTAATATATTGCGTATTCGGTTCAGCGCCATCTTCTGATAGAAGTAGGTTACTACTGAGGTAAATGTACTTCGTTAGCCCTTCCTTTGAGACCTATTGTCTATTATGTTTATATTATTATCATTATTATGTTTATATTGAGTTAGGTATAATTAAAGCAAAAATTGACATTTTTGCTTTGAAGAGTGGCTACTAAAGTGACTAAAAAAAATTAATAACGGCATTAGACATAATCTCATACCGTTGGTTTCTAAGACCAAAATCTCTGTATAAAATATAATCGTCATGCGCGTACATTTTCTCTGACAAAACAGAGATGACAATATGTTTTGAACGGGGATGTCGGTCTCAGAAACTCACGGTATGTCACAGTTCAAAAGAGTTCATTCAGTTAACTTCAAAATCACTGATCTCATTCGAGATATTGTAAGAGGCAATGGTAGACTGAGCGGCGCTGGACACTCTTAAGGTGCGATGACCTGTTCAAATCTACTAAGTTCATTGAATTAAGACTTGCCTTAAGACGGTTATAGTGTAACAACAATCTTCGATGGGAAGCAATGTTTCTTTAGCTATTAGATAAAGTTTTTAAAGAGTAGGTAAATATAACATAGAAAAGTCGACCATTATCCACATTGGTATTCCAGAGACTTAATTAAAAGATTAAAAGAGAAAAATAGGTACAGAGTTCTATACAAAAAATATAAAAACCCGCTAGACGAAATATCTTTTAAATTACTACGTAAAAGATGTAAAAATTTAATTGCAGCTTGCTATAATAATTATATAAAAAATATAGAAAAGAATATTGTTTCAAATCCAAAATATTTCTGGTCTTACATAAAACAAGTGCGAAATAACAGGAGTGAATACCCCTCCTGTATGAATTATAACGGACAAAATTTTTCCGTGGGTCAAGATATATGTAATAGCTTTGCTGATTATTTTTCCAGTATGTATAAAAATCACTCTAATACAGCTTACCTCAACAGCCCTTGCAAAGATATAAATCAGTCAGTGTTATCAGACATTTCTATTAGTTTGGGTGAAATTGAATCAAAGTTGAGAAACATTGATAGCACTAAAGGATCTGGTCCCGATAATATTCCATCGATTTTTGTTAAAAAATGTGCCAAAGCTTTAGCAGTGCCTTTATGTTACTTATATAACACCTCTTTGAAGGAAGGGCACTTTCCATCTGTCTGGAAGGAGGCGAAAGTGGTTCCTGTTTTCAAAAAGGGGGATAAAACTGACATTACTAAGTATAGGCCTGTCTCATTACTATCCATATTTTCTAAACTATTCGAAGCAGTTGTTTGCCCTTTTATCAATTGGCATTTAAAATCTTTTTTAACGGATAAGCAACATAGTTTTCTGAAAGGAAAGTCGACTGTCTCGAACCTTTGTGAGTTTATTGATAAAATAAGCGTATCTATAGACAACAGAGAGCAAGTAGATGCGATCTATACGGACTTTTCCAGGGCGTTTGATATTGTGGACCCATCAATTTTAATTAAAAAACTAGAGCGATATGGTTTCCACGGTAACTTATTAAATTGGCTAACTTCTTACCTAAAGAACAGAAAGTTCAGAGTAGTTATAAATGGATTCCAGTCTGATGAAGTTAATATTCATTCCGGAGTACCGCAGGGATCGCATTTAGGACCTATTTTATTTAATATATATATCAATGACATAGTAGATTGTTTTCAAAATAGTGACGTACTTCTTTACGCGGATGATTTAAAAATTTTCAAGGAAATAAAAACTGCTGCTGACGGAAATTTACTTCAAGAGGATATAAATAGATTAGTAGATTGGTGCAACCTTAACAAAATGACTCTAAATCAAGATAAATGCTATCAAATTTCATTCAACAAAAAAATTCATCCCCTTGAGTTAGATTATAAAATTAACCAAAATAGTATACAAAAGACAACTTTAATTCGTGATTTAGGCATTTTAATTGACAGTAAATTAAGCTTTGGTACTCATATTGATCATATTATTAAGAAGGGTCTAAAATTTCTTGGGCTTATCAAGCGAGTAACCAAAGATTTTAAAAACACACAAACCAATATAATCCTTTTCAACGCGTTCATTCTTAGTACTATGGAATACTGTTCGGCAGTCTGGAGTCCGCATTATAAGACGTACATAAACAGAATAGAGAGGGTTCAGAAAAAATTCATTAGACACATAACTTTTAAAGATAAACTATTAAATAAACTACCTACGTACAAGGAAAGACTGAGTCACTACAATATGTTGTCTTTAGAGAACCGTAGAACACTACTAGATATAAAATTATTGCATAGCATTGTCAACAACAAAATACGCTCTTCTAATCTTGTTAGTAAAATCTCTTATATAGTTCCGAAACCATATTCTAGACTAAAAAATTATAAATTGTTCAATACTAGACTATCCAAAAGCAATACCGGAGTATCAGCACCACTTAATCGTATATCACACAATCATAACAAAATTTATAAGCAATCCAACATTGACATCTTTAAAGACTCAAGTGTAATTATAAAAAATAAAATTAAAGATTATTTTCTCAATTTAGATCAATCACCTTAAGAGGTTTTTAGGTTATTTATCTTATTTACTCATTTACTATGTTAAAGTTTTCTGTTTTTCTGTCTGTTTTTGTATTATAATTTTGTTAAAATGTTGTGTTAGCCTTTAAGTGTATTACATGACAAAATGTACTTTGATATAAACATTTTTTATTAGATTGTCATCTTTCATGTAATATGTTGGCTTCCTAAAATAAATAAATAAATAAATAAATAAATAAATAAACATTAATTATAAATTGTATGTTTTTAGTAAAAATATCCTGCGTATTCATAACTAATTAAAGCTTTTATAAATCAATATGCTTAGAATAAAATTCTTTGATTTTTCTTATAGTGTCTTAAAGAGACAAAGAACGAAAAAAACATATGGTGCATTTAAAAAATTACAAAAAAAATTTCAATCACCATGTATCACATGACCACTCAAACTAGCCATACCCCAAACGCATCCGATGTAGAGATTCCGTAAAACCGTAACAAATACAGTCGGCGGGCTGTGTGCTGCGAAATCATCTGTAACCACTTCTCACGCTGAAGTGCATGGCGACCTTTTTTTTTAAAGTGCAGAGGCGAGTGAAGTCGACAATCGATAGGTAGCGTATGTTGTGTCGTGTGGGCGGTGTGGTGTTGCACGCGGCTGCAGACGGCGCTCGGCGAGCGGCGAACGGCGCTCGGTGGCGGCGCGGGCGGGCGCGGTGCGGCGTGCGGCCTGTGCGGCGTGCGACGTGCGGTGTGCGCGCGCAGTGGCGGCAGGCGGGCGCGGGCGGTGCGCGGGCCAGTGGCGTGCAGTGCGCGCCGCGGACGCCCGCACCGCAGTGTCGAGCAGGAACCCGCCATGCCCGGCTCGCGCCTCTCACGCGCCGCCTGACAGCATGGCCCTCCCGACCGCCACCACCGCACGCAGCCACGCTCTGACGACGGTACGAATCGCTCCTCGGCCTCGTTTCCTTGCAGGACAGTGAAGCCGTGCACCGCTCTCGAACAGTGTCAGTGTTTCCGTCGCCGGTGAGGTTCGGACGCAAAGGTTTCGTCTCGATTCGATCGTCCGCAAACCCGAAAGGAGTAGGCTCGAGCGGTCGTCGAGTGACCCGCTAGATGGCGCCGCGCGTCGCTCCTGCGGCTAGCTCTCTCCGCCCGCGCCCCGCGGCCGCTGTCGCCTTTTGTTTCACGCCGTTTTCGTTCGTGTATATAAAATAATAATTGGCTGGCGACGGTGGTGACTAGGGCCGCGCGGCGCCGAGCCGTCGCTGACGTCAGCGGAGCCCGGGTTCGCGGCGAGCGCTCCCGGCATCCCCGACCTTCCACCGCCGCCGTCTGCGCCTCGTCCGAGACACGGCACTGACACATTGGGCTCCTAGCCTCGGCTCACGATCTCGCGACCGATCCGCCACCTCGCGCTCCTCAGCTTCAGACTTATCGTGCCAAGTCCATCTCGTGAACTTATCTCACCGTAGCATTTTATAAATGTTAAGAAAGTTTCATAGATAAACGCAAGGTCGCATATGATTGGCGAAATATTTACACAACTTCGGGAAATGTGTAGGTTTCATTCATGTAACCTACGAGGATTGACGATTAATCTGCCCGTAGCAACAACGGTGCGAGGAGGCGGGCAACCGTGATAAATTAAACTTTACTTTATGTTCGGTGTATCTATTAAGGAAATGGGTAGAATTGGAGCGATACTTTATCTCGGATTCATTTAGTAAAGAGAGTGCGCTGGTGAGCGACGCGCCGCGCCCATGCCCCTAAGTCTGGTGAGTGCTACATTCTAAGGCTTCGATCAACGCCTCATTTTCGTATTAAAGTACACATGTAGTTTCGACTGTTTCATAGTCTTTTATTACATTTACTCAGTAACATTATATTATATTATATTATATTATACATTATATTATTATATATATATATATATATTATGTTTTGCAAATTCGATAAAATAATTTATAAGTTGGTAACACACATTACACAAAACATATAACATTAATTTGAAGTATTTAATATGACAGAGAACACAAAAACTATCACTCATTAATACACTGTATTTATTGCTTACTGCAGATAAGAAACACAAATGTTTGACCAAAACATGTCATTAGTAAGTCCACTTAGATAACAAGAATAGTTAATAACTAATCCTCATTTCATTCCAAAAATTCTGGTCTCCGGTTGTCTTTTTATTTTCAGTGTATATGTGTTTAAGAGTGTCCAGCTTAGTCTGGTTTGAATTGATTTTTTTATCGAGCGTTAAGGTATGTACCGTTAAGCATGTAAAATTTAGTTACCATAGATTATTACGAACTTTTATTATCAAAAGACTATAAATATAGTATATGTATATATTTATTACATAAATTTACAGTTTCGTTGCTTTCAAGTGTAACTGTAAATACTCACGCAAAATATTCGTTCATCTTTGAATTAATAAACATGTCTTTAATATTTATAAAACTAATATTTCAACTATCTTTACGATACAACAACTGAAATGTTCACCTTAGATTCCTCAAAATGTAATAATAATCAATAATACACTAACAATCCATAATATAATTAATCCATAATACACCTATATTTTTCTATTATTTTATCCTTTTGTACCTTCAGGAGGCTATACAATTTTGGTTGATAATTCTTGTTACGTCTTCGGTTCTGTTATAAATATATAATGCATTCTCTACAAAATGAAAAACACAAAATGGTCAAATACTCCGGCGTCATAAAAATCACAGTAAGGATTTTTACGCTTCTTTGGAATTAGGACAAGTTGCAACCTTTGAAATTGGGTCAGTTAAGCACGGCATTGTCTGTAAGTTAAGAAACAGCTACGTTACAGACATATTCGGCACCTCTTTACGCTTTAATACTTCCCTATCCATTTAATGTTGCTAATATCTAAAAAATGTTATCATCTCTCTCATTTTCAAAAAAATAAGAAAGACAAAGAAAACAATATGTTTTGATTCAGTGGAAACCTACGATAAAGTTGACTACATTGAGTTAATAAGGATTTAATTTTTTTTTCCATTAAAATTTGGTGTTTAAACTTGACTCACGCTGTAGCTTAGTGGCAAAACGCCGATTTTCTGTCGATTTATTTCTGACTGTTTCCATTCGTTTTAGTAATTGTTTTTAGTGCCTGTATATGAATGTATGTTCATCAACAATAAAATAGAGATAAATATATATTTATCTCTATTTTTTTGGAGTGAGAAGGACGACATTTTTTTTGCAAAGACTTCGGCAGCGGTACGCAATGCTAACAATAAATCAAAGTTTTAAAGCAATGTCTATTTAATAATTTAGGTAAAGTCGTGTACTTAAACGGATTTTGTTCTAGAATTCTAATAATCGCTTACTTATAATTCTAAGGTTATCAAAATTTATTTGATAATGGAGATTGCCGGCAAGGCAATCTCCATTATCTATCCCTTATCTAGCTCATTAGAGATGACAAAAACAATCCGAATTGTTCTTTCTAATTAGTCATTATCGATACTCATTCCAAAATAACCACGTCAATGAACTGCAAATAGTTTAGTTGACTAATATTTGTACTGAACAACATATCATTAAATCTTTTGTGAAGAATAAAAAAAAGGCGTAGTTTTGTTTTCCTGTTTGTTTTTTTAACTCTATATATAAATAAAAAAAATTAACTCAAAATAATGTAAGTGGAACCATCCCATCTTACTAACATTATAAATGCGAATATCTGGATTGATGGATGTTTGTTAGAAGGTATCTCCAGAATGGCTGCATGGATCTCCCTGAAATTTGGCATAGATTTAGAACACAGTCTGGAAGAACACATAGTAGAAGCTACTAATTAAGTTTTTTTTTAATTCCATGGGGACGGATTGGTGGGCGACAGCATTTAATGATAACTTGTGAAGATACAAAAAGATTGGTTAATGTAGTAACCAAGAAAATATGGATTATTTTATTGTCACTGACGTATGTTTGGTACACATGTCAATAAACTTTAAACACGTCCAAATGACGTGGTAATGGTGTGAAATATTCTGAGCGCAGGATGCAGGCAATAAATCTCAATTGACGGATCTTAGTCGTAAACTTTCAACACAATTGAGGTTATTACGTTTGATATCAATTTCACAGTTGCATTTACATTGACACATATTATATTAACACGAATACCAGTAATCCTGAAGGATAGCGAATACGAAAAATATACCTTATTATCTACAAACTTGTTTACAAGAAAGGGATATTTAATTATTTTAACACAGATTTCTCATTGATATGCAGCAGACATCACTCCTTCTATCACTTCCTCCTCGTCTTATTCTTCCCACTCAAGAATTATCACAGCATTTGTTTCTGTTGTGTTTGTTTCCGATGTTTAGATGTATGACATAATGTTTGGTGAGTTCAGTTCGTATACCAGCACTTGTCTTCTTCTTCATTGAAATAATAGTTGCCTATTCGACGTTGGTAATGTTAGTGATAAGAAATTTACTTCTGTTGATTGTAATTCATATGTTAGCGGATTGTTAGGTATTTTTTTTGGTTTTTCGGCCGCTTTTCGATCTTTCTCTTCATATATTTTTAAAAGGTTGATTTGTTTTAAAAAATTAAAAGGTATGGAATTGCATTATTGTAATCTCGTGTGGAACAGACCTTGTGGAATATAGGGCGTACGCGCTCACCATGAGCGTGCCATTGAACACGATTTAATTCGAATTTTATTGGCTTCATGTGCCTTTTAACGGATTTAAAAAACTTATTTCAATAGTGCAGGACACACACATCAACCGATACATTTTATTGCTTTTCATGCTGCATTTTTTAACAAATATACAATGTATTTGGTTTGTGTTTGCATGCAATGGTAGTAAGCTTGACGTTTACGGTTGGTTAATGTACTCTACCATATTACTAACACCTTGATATACGTGTCACAAATATATAATAGTTATTTTAAAAACTTGAAACGATTGTTCTGAAATGATGTGATCCAAACTAACATTGATTTAAGCATCAGTGATGGTGACTAGAACTTTTTTATTTAACGATTGAACGTTACGCAATTTCAATGCACACTTTATAAACTTATGCTTTCTGGTTTTGACTTGTATATATATATTTATACTAAAGATAAAATATGTAAGATTAATAAGAGATTTATTTATTATGTTTAACTAGCTTTTACCCGCGACTCCGTCCTCGTGGAATAAAAAAATAGAAAACGGGGTAAAAATTATCCTAAGTCCGTTTCCTTGTTCTAAGCTACCTGCCCACCAATTTTCAGTCAAATCGATTCAGCCGTTTTTGAGTTATAAATAGTGTAACTAACACGACTTTCTTTTATATATATATAGATTTATAAACAAGTTTTAAAAATGTCATATCTTAAAAAAATAAATATAGTTAAATACAAGTGTACTGTGAATATTATGACCTATTTAATATGTATCTGTACTTCACCAGATTAAGTGTAATGATTTGAAATCTGTGCTCTGGTTTCCACGAATAACAAATTTTTAGTTGCATCACCACTGACATAATTTTATTCCCTATAGAGTTTTCCGGAATCTTGTTACATTTTTTAATAAACCAGTAATAAACCTGTACGATATGAAAAAACGTAATTTTAAATTTACTATTATTTGTAATACTTTAATAGCTCCTTAATTTAGAATTATTTTTTATGCAAATGTGTGTACTATCCGTAAATCCTTTCTACTGCGAGGTCTTGAAGTCTTGAAATAAAATTGAAGTGACGTTCAGTTTATGTCGATACTAGCTTTTTCCCGCGACTCCGTCTGCGTGAAAAGAAAAAAATGTATAAGTATGTAATGTGTTATTCCAAACTGTGTTCTGCATCTGTGCAAAATTTCATCAAGATCCGTTGAGCTGTTCAGGAAATATCTTCAACCAAACATCCATCCATCCAAACTTACACATTTATAATATTGGTACGATGAAATCGATTTCAATTATTTAAAAATTAATGTACCTATGGTAGACTGCCAGTATGGTTATTATTTAATGTTCCGATGCATTTTTTTCTGCATAAAATTTCTATCTTGAGAGTTAGGTAAGAGTTTATTAGAGAACAATTACACGTAGATAAGACACAATAAAACCGAGACGTTAATAATTTAAAATTAAATAGAGCGTCAATATTATGCAGAGGTCGAGCTCCATCAATTGTTATTACTTTGTTAAAATAAAAAATAATCGAGTAATGTGTAAGTTAGAAAATAGGGCACGACTTACAGTACACGAGACCAAAAGTGGAGCGCACCGACTGCGAAGAGGATAATGAATGAGATAGCGGAGAATAGGCCAAGTAGAAACCGCAGCCACATCTTATTCTTTTAATATTATTTAGTTGTTTGAAAAGTGGCTGTATTGTCAGACAAAAGTAATTTATATTAAGCAACATTTGGGATTGAGATGCATTGTGGAATATAAATCCAGTGTCCGGGTACCTACTTCGTAACAATTTTTGTTTTTAATTTGTAACAAATAAAAATCTTGATAGTTTAGATACCAACAATAAAGTCCTGAAATTACTAAATTGTAGAGTAGGTATAGTTGTTTAAAGCACTTACATATTCTCTTATTCTGTCACTGACTAATGCTGATCCTTAATATAGATTTTTTATACTAAATCCTTGCTAAAGGTCCTATACGCGGCCATTTAAAGACTCTAAGTTATAATCATTTTCTGCGGTACATATTGTATTTCAACGTAATATGCAATTAATACAGAGTCTGTAATATTCAAGGTTGCAATATGGTTTTATTGAAGCCATTCGATTAGGAGCTAATGTAGAACGTCTCTTACTCAACCAATTTGCGAAGTAGGCCTCTTTGATAGAAATTCTGGCTTCGACTTACACATGCGACCTACTTTGTGCTTTCCTTTGTTTTGGCTCCGTATACAAATTGATATGCCGTAGATCAGTGAACTCAACTCTTTTGCATTTTATAAGAGCCAAATAAACAAAGCCACTGATGACGACATTTATATAAACTTCAGAGTTATTTTCTTAAAAGAGGTTACATTGAAATGCTTTCTTGTTTTTATTGAGATACTGAAATGCAACTTGTGTATTATTTATTAAACTTTTCTGGTGCTCATAATGGTTCGTAAAAACCGATGTATTAGTTAATTCAAGATTTAATTAATAAGATTTCATTATTCAAACTTTCGTGAGACATTATCATTAACTTATATAGGAACGGCTAAAACACTCACGTACATATGTCCGGTGTCGGCACCGACTAGTTTCAAGCGCATCGGGAGCCCTTCATCAGCGGCCGACACCGCACATATGTACGTGAGTGTTTTAGCTGTTCCTATATAAGTTAATAATAAGATTTATTTTCTAACCAGCGAAAACAATGGACAAATTATTATTTTTTCGTTATTGTTTTGGACAAAGTGTTTTGTAAAGATCAACACTATCCCGTTTTATTATGATTTATTTTGTAATTTTAATGTCATATTGATATTGCGATGTTTATCACTTCACAAATATTAGTACAATGTTTCGCGTATTTATTCTACACCTTAGTTTATAATGGTCATAGTTAACATTGAATTAATATAAATAACATACATACTTGACATATTTTACACGGTAACCTTGACGATTGGCACAGATTGCGTTGTTGCTAATTCTCTTGGTCATATGTCGAGAATTGTATATCCAATTATAGACAAAGGAGCTTTCCGGCTTAGCATTAAGAAGTGCACGCACTTACACCTTTGAAGATGACGTAGAAATCTAGGATCGTTTATTGTTTATTTACATTGAGACTAAGGTCTTGGTACACAATTTTCGAAATCCAGCGAATTTAGTCGCTAATCGACTAAAGCAATACAATTTCATAGAGGTTCTTACGCAGGCACGCGTCGCCGACATTCAGAGAGAGAGAGATTATTATGAATTTTTGGTAAAATAAAGAAATACGCAATGAGTTTAATAGAAAAAAAATTCAGATAAATACCAATGTTTGAAAATGAATGGCAGGTCTAGATATTCAATATCTACACAAATTAAACAAAAATTTTGAACTTTATTTATTTAGATAATAAAGTTTTATGAAATAATTAAATCGAATAATAAAGTTGGCTTGCATATTCAACCATTTCTTAATCAAAATAGCGTAAAATTCGCTTCTACTCCACACAAAAGGCCAGCAAGCGCATTGTTATGATTCAATTTGCTAAAAGGAGCAATGGAGCGAGGAATCGGGCGCGGCGTGCGACGTGCAATGACATCTTAATTGCTTTCAAGTAATTACCAACTAACTACCCTTGTATGTATTCCACTGACTATATCATACGTTATATTACGGCTTTTAATAAATTGCTTTAGAAAGCTCTCTATTCTCACGCTTGAAGTGTCTGTCTAGAAATTCGCTGGTACCTCAATTAATCAAAAATTAGAAAGTTATTTATTTTATTATTTTTGAATACAATTTTATCGTAATGCTCAAGTTGTAGGTTTAGTCATTGGTGCAAGTATGTATCGTAAGTGAAGTCGTAAGTTAAAGCCGGCAATATACCTTCAGCCTTAACTGCACAGTTTTAACTGAATAGTCGGACTGTTCGGTTAAATCTTATGTATATAGACAATTACTGTCAGTTAAACTGCATAGTTCTCGGTTTTACCAATACACGTAAGTGTTAACTGAACTGACCGCCTGTTCAGATAATGTAACGAAGGTTATGAAGGTGTGTAGCCGGCTATGCGCGTTTAAAATTGTCCATAAATAATTGGATTTCATTTCGGCGAATTCAGGTGGCCACTCGCATGTTTGCCACATTATGACATAAAAAAGAAAGCACACTTATCCGGTAAAATGCAGAATTACTTCCATTTCACGACTGTCTTTTGTTTGGTCGTGGTATTTCACCGGATGAACCAGCCCATTCGAGCATTAGATGTTGTTGCGCGAACTACTACTTTTAATATTGTAAGCAAATATGCTACCGTTTAACGGTTAGTTCAATTTCAAAAATGTAATGACTAGTGGCTATAATCATAATTACGTTGGTAATAAAATTCAACCTTTTAACTTAATGTAATTAATTATTTAATTACTTGAGACCTTGTATCCTTCCGCGTAAGGGGGAAAATCGATTAAAGCAAACTAAGGGCGTAGCGGCGCGCCTTCTGTGCGGCCCACGCATCGTTCATTGATGATGACGTACTAGCTGCGCGGGAAATTCCTTAGGTATCATACGAGTTCACTACATGTTATATGAAGTGAACGAAAGTGAATTGTCGAGGATGTTAATTTCCTATCCACTTCGGTAAAAGACGTATGTTTAAATGAAATTGGATGGAAAAGTTAAGCCATGGTAATTCTTTCATTTTACAATAGGCGAAATTTCAGTTTGTTTATGTATCAAACAAATCCTGTGTCATTGTATTTAAAAAAAAAACAGTATTGATTCATAAAAGCGTTTGTGCAGTAGAAACTTAGTAAAAGATCGTTGTGTTTACGTAAATTTAACATAGAAATAACAGTAATTATATATTCACTTTGAGCGAAGTATTATTATTTCTCATGCCACGGATAAAACAATTGAATATTCGAAACGAATACAAAATCAGTCATGCGATTGCGTGTGCATGGATTAAATCACATAGGTTGAGTTTTGTAAACAAGAACGAAATGAGAGAAAACAAAAGTCTTACTCGTATTATTCTTTTCCTGAATAATTTAAAAATAATAACAGATATTTCAAAGACGTTTTGTAAACGACAGTCAAAAGGACGACATTTGTGAATGTTTATGCATGTGTTACATGAAAGAGAAGAAGTCACATGTGCTATTTATACACAAGTGTGATTTCATCTTGTCTTTTGATTGGGTTTCTGCAGTCGAAACACCTGGATTGTTAGTTCCAATAAAAACAAATATCCATTGGTTAATTCATTTTTTAAATTATTTGCAACGCTGTCAATTTCACTTACCTTTGTATTTTATACATATTTATTCAGAAAAAAATCTGTGCTCATATCTACAGGCTGTATTACAAGGGGCAATCATAATGCATAGTCGTCCTTTGGTATTTTTGACTACGTACCCGCTGGGCCGCCTCGAACCTTTTTAATTATGTAACATATGCCATAATCCTCATTATTCAACGTTTTGGCCAATCTGCTTACGTCATTTGGCATAAAAAAATAAATGAAAACCAAACATAAATAATGCTATAAATTGTAAAAAAAAAAAACGATTTAAATACTAGTTTCCATAAATTTCTCTCCACTGATTAATAGGTATGTCAATTTCGTTTTTTTTAATGTATATAGTAAATAGAAAATATTTGTGTACGTTTTCAGCATTGGTATATTTTTAGGATATCAATGTTATCGGTTCATACAAATATATTTTTTACAGTAAACAGTGGGAAGCGCGCAAGAGACCACATGATTTCGGCAAAATAGCGAAGTGAGCATTGCCCATAGATATCGGCATTCGCAGATGCGTTGCCCACCTTTAATCGACATAGGAGGGAATGCACAGAATGACAATATTTCCCTTTCCTATACATCCCGCTTCTGCCAAAACTGCCTCCCTCCCCCATCATTTTCTTATAAGTGCAAGGGGAAGAGGACTAAGATTTGGCCTCTGGCGGGCATAAACATTATGTACCTATATAATGCTGTAGAGTTTTTAATCGACCTTAAAACACTCATCACACTCCATATATGAGAAAAAATGGGACAGTAAGTGTTTTCACTCAACACAATAACAACATGAGTAGATATTGGAACCTGAATTCAGTGTCGTCTACGAAATTATACTTTTCAGTTTACCTGTAACAGTAAACATATTACCGTAAAACCAACTTATGCTTATTTATCAGCAAAGTAGAAATTTAACAAGAAATCTGCAATGTTTTTAAATCAGGTAGCAATACAGTCGTAAAATTTGTTTCAAAGTGCACAAAGTACTGCGCTTGTTCTGAAAAGTTTTGCCTTAATTTAATTTTCTGCGTGTTTTAGAGGTAGCGTAGTGTGCATAAAACTTGTTTTGTACTTATGTTTTCATTTTAAAAAATGCTGAACCCGCCATCAATTTCAATGCTAAAATCGTAGCGTTAAAAGTCTTGTAGTATATACGTCTACGACTACTACGGCGTAGTTCTCCCCATCAAATTCAAAATTAATAATTATCATAGAAATAACGTAACATGTAACGTAGTATTTACATTAATCAAATAAACATTCGTGCGTACATTATCTTGATACATTTAGGTTTTATTAAATTGTAATTAACTCTTATCGAATTGCTCACCCAAGTCATTAAACTCTTTGTTCACTACAATAACAGAAGTGGTGAAAGTTCTTTCCCGTTTCAACCACACGAAAAGATATTTAAATTCATGCTCCATTTGCAGTGCACACATAAATCTTAAAGGACAACCGATCAACAGAACAGTACCTGTCTAACATCCGATAATGGTGTTCAGTCGCCTACACAAAAATATTGTGACAATTTCTTCAACCGAGTCAAGATGACGAGACGGGCGCGTGACGTCAGAGCGGCACTCTGCGGCTGCGGCTATCGATCCGATAACATCGTCACGTCTCACTCTCACCTCCAGTTATATAGTCTTCGGTCTCCTTCACTCTTACAGGTTGAAGTCTAACTGAAAAGCTGCGTTCCGAAATACGCTACTAATATTTATTTTAACGCAACCGCCCGGGCCCGAGCCGAGCACGTGGCGTACGGAAAACGCGAACTAGCCGCTCAAATACGAATTAATTAGGTTAGGCTTACAGGCGTCACGGTTAACGTTTTATTTGTTCGTTCATCATGATATACGATTGTTCGTTGATTTCAAAATATTCTTATTTTTCATTAAATTTAATAAGTCTTATCTAGTAGAGATTTCTCTATCGCTGCGATTGAAATTTTGTTGGTTACATATAAACGTAATCTAGACAGCTTTATTAAAAAATATAATATCGCGATACGGTTAATTAACATTGCATTTTAATTTTATTTAAAAATGCAAAAAATTAAGCTATATTTTAGCATATATTTACTGATAAATAATTACAAATGGTATAAAATCGATCTATACACAATTTTAAGCGTCGCTGGGGCATTGCCAGTTGGCGGAAATTTATCTTGCATCGCCTTCGTCTCATATATTTTTGATGTTTTTAAAATTGTTTATTTTAAACTATAAAATCAGATCTCTTTGTTTTTCCAACAATAATTTTAAGATTAAAAAAGTATAAAGTACTCATTTCAATAGTCGGTAATAGCGAATATTGACTAAATAAATTTAAAATATCCACAGTCACATTTTGTAAACATAGAGTCACATGCCGGATTTACATAACAAAGTAAATTTAGAAATATGTCTTGATCGTTGATGTCTTTTACAAAAAAATAATAATCGTCAGATGTAATCATTATTTACTAAATATAAAACATTTAGTACAATTAATTAATCAATAATTGTTGTATAAAATATAACGTAGCTGTAAAAAATTAAATGACATAAATCACGTAACGCCACATATAGTCAATGTTTTAGGACGAATAGTGGTAGAATGAACGTCTGACATGTTGCGTATTAAATATACATTTTATTAATCAAAACTTTACTCTGTGAAAACATAACAAACAATTAAATATTTTCAAATAAATTGATCTATCTCTTAATATATCGCTATATAGAATCTTAGAAATATCATGGATAACGCCAGCTTCTGTTGGCACAGCATACGACAATATCGTTGTCGTTTCTGTGGCGGTCATTTTTGGAGGGAAATTGCTCTATATCCGATAGCCGAGCTGATACGGTGCGATTCATTTCTGTCATCGCCAACTGCCGTGTACCTGTATGTATCGAAATCTATTTAAAGAGAAAGAAATTGTCTGAAATTACATATTAGTGTGCGGATTACTGCAGTTTATTTTTTGGGTGAGAAATGTTTGTTTTTTATTGTGGCGTCTTAAAGATTGGTTTCTTTCTTAGTCCATAACTATGAATTTTAATTACACACTGACCAGATCATCACTTCATTTTGGGATGTCCTATGCTAAGTTTCCGTATTAGGTCGTAATTACAAACTATTCAGTGGTTCTGACGTAAAGAAACGTACGTAGAAGCATGTGTAGAAATAAAAATTTACACATTAAGGCAAACTTAGCCTCAACTAATGTCATCTAGTAGTGTGTAGTGGAAAAACATTAATAAGATCTATGTTTATATCAATACAACGTTTGTTATTTTTAGCTATAAACTGGGGGCTATTATTGTAGGACATTCTGTACACTTAAACATAGTAGCGTGGTCTTGTATGAACACATTAAGTTATGACGTCATAAACCACCTTGCAACTCCAATCGATAGGTGCTGTATTTACTTGCTTTACTTGATTTGTCGATCTTTATGCAAATCTATTCAGTAGTAAGTCAATTCACCCTTCTTTGAAGCTGTTAACTTTGAAATGTTTCAACCGTATTTCGAACTGGAAAAGAATTATTTACATATAATAAAAATGAGTCATTAGAAACACATAGTTATATTATTGAAAGAACTTACTATATATTTTATATTTTATTAGATATAGAATTAGATAAAAGTTGTAGAATGGTACCAAATATAGTTATTGAAGTCGACAACTTTATCTAATATCAATATGGTTGATATCAAAGCAATAATAAGCAATCTAATCATAGCTGTAGTGTCGATAAAGAATATGAAACATTTATTTTAATACTAGCTATCATCGTAATTAAGTAATTACTTCTAGAACATTAAGTTAAAATAATTATTTTAACATTTTCGAGACATATTACACTAGGTATCCTTGCCAGTACATTATTCGTAGTGTATTCAATTCTTTTTGTATTTATTTCATAATATAGTAAAGTTACAGACAATAAATAATAGATATGTGATAATTAAAGCTATTTAAAAGTTAACGCTGTTTATTGATTAGCTGTGTTTCTAAATTGTGTTATTATTATGTTTATTCAACATGGCTTAAAATAGCAATTAAAATGCAGTATTATTTACGATATCTAGATTTTATATAAGGAAGATATAAGGTAGTTTTTAAAACTCGTCTGAAATAGAAGGTTACGTAAAAGCAATTCTTCGCTATGTAGTTTTTTACTCTGTGGCCCGCGCGCGGGTTCATCGCCTGAGGCGTGGATTGGTTGAAGGCGTTTCAATTTAAGGATAGTACAAAAAGGTAGTATAGGGAACCGGAATGATATTAAGAATAGAAGCTACAATAGACGTTTCCGAATAATATAGAACTTATGTAATGCCTTGAAAACATAATACTTTATACTATAATTTGCAGAGTTGAATATATTATGTTTAGTCTATTTATTTAAAGTAATTTTGATAAAAGGCGTAATCAATAATTTTGTTCTATTTTGATAAATTTATATCACTTATTTTTTTTATTATTTTAGAAATTAAGTTTAACCAGATTAGCACCATAATTGGAGTACAAACGAAAAATGACTTTTTAAAGTGTTTAATATCAAATCGTCATAAAAAGGCAATGTACGATTATTGAATGTAGGAGAAGAGCTCTGTTGAATGGCTTCATAATCCAACATTTATAGTTAAATATGGACATTGCTAATGCTTCTATTGTTGTCAATGTTGCTGTCAAAAACTAACGTACTATTTATTAGTTTACGTTTTTAAGGATAAGCCATAGAAGAGTGAGTAATGTGTACATTTTTATTTTATATGTACAAAAGTGCATAATGTAAAAAGTAAATCACTGAGTAATGGCGTAATTGTAAAGATAGTAGAACCGTATGGTATAGCATAAGCAAAGAAAAAACTGGTTGTACACTTTTGTGTGATATTAAAGGTTATATTTTTGAAAATTATATATTTGGATGAAGGATGGGGAAAACCCAAGAATGAGTGAGAGCAACAAAGCTTACATATAATGCAAACATATTTGTGTATCTTTGAATAAAAAAAAACATTAAGTAAAGAAAAAAAGATTTCACAAGTAATATTCGAAAATATTTTTTAAAGTCAATTTCTATTAGCAAATATTTTTAGTAATGGCGGCCATATTTTATATTCATTGTGTATTTTACTCTATTCATCAAGTTCTTTCATTTGATATCGATGTTGGGGGTTGCACAAAATTATGTCATCCATCATTTTGTAATCTAAGTCAAATTCGAAAATGGAATTATATAAATAAACATTGTCGATTTGTAAGGTAATAGTAGGGATAGTAAAATGGGATACATTACACTGTTGTTATTCAACTGGCTAGGCAAATATTCAGTTTTGGCAAAATTAGGAGTTGAGTCTAAACAACTAGATATTCTTTATGTTTAACAACTCCGTTAATCAGTTTCAAAGTATTATAACACTTCAATGCAATATTGTATAGTTAAAACACATTATCCTGACCGAAGCCGTATACTTCGACCTACACCTAATAATAAACATCGAAACCGTCACGCCGTGGAAACTGGGTTATTTACAGTAACGTAGCAATATATACGAGACAATATACATTTCACTAACGCAAAAATTAAAACAAAATCTAAATTAAAATTATACATCTCTCATCATCATCCAAGTATTATTTCATTATTATTAATAGGAGTAAATTTTACGAAAACAAATGAAATGTGTATAAATTCCCGTTTATGTACCTCTGACATGTCAAAATTAAAAAAAAAAAACGAACGTCAACATTCGCTAGTAGTTACTATAAAACAAGTGACTACAAAAAAGTATTCATAGTAAGATAAAATAAATAAAGGAAATATAAAACACTTCGATGTCAGATTCCACAAATAGTTAGTTTACTTCTCGGAATTCATGAATCGCACTTCGTAGAAATCAAAGCTGTTGGCATTTAATGAACTTGTTCATGCGGTATCATGATTAAAACCTAATTAACAACCTCACTCGTTTGACTTAATGGACTTAAAATGTTGCCAGAATATTATATAATTCGTCTAAATGTCACGAATGAAAACCTTTTTATTATGGATTATGTTATAAGTAAGCCATCCTGTACCCGATTCAATATGGCTTTTAGTAACGAAGTAAGTAAAATATGGAGGAATAAAATTTTACTCTGGAATTTTTGCACTCTGAATCGTTTCTGATTAAAACCATCTTAGTTCATATTTCTCATAGTAAATGAAACACTAAGAGACATACGCTGCATCGTAGCATGTGGTTGGGGTCGCATAAAGATTTCCTACTAAAGTTGATCTCGCAAACATTCACCGCGGTGACCTCTAAATATCTAAGCTACGTAAACGTTTGTTTTGTGATGTTCGGGTGGCGCCGGGCAGTCGCCCCCGCGCCCGCGTTGGCTCACAGGAAGGATACGAAGGACGCTGGATTCTGGCGACTCTCCAGACAGCTCACTGCAGAATTGTTACATAATTTAATCGAAAATCACATGGATTCATTAACTAAGACTGTCTTTGATATAGTAGTTATAAAATAATATAATTATTAATAGATACGTTGAATACTTCAGCATAATATTGTTGACAATAATAATAAAAAGTTAAAGGCTTTTATTTATGGGTTTATAACAGGTGGTAACAATGGTTAGTTTCTTTTGTAATAATAGTCTATTTAGATATACATATTTTAGAGCAGGGCTTGACCTTTTAGTTTCCAGAGCAAGATATTCCCATCAAATATACCATCGTGTATTCTTTGTACTTATGATTTGTGTATAAAATATTATATACGCGAAAAGACTTTTTCCCAAATATTATTATTACAACATTAGTCGTAGGCGTTTCGTTTCAACTTACTTTTTAAAGATCTTTAAGGTTTTCCTAGACCTTTTTGTAAGATTTTAACGCTTTACCAATAAATAAGAGCAAAATCTTTTGTCAAAAAAAACAATGAACATTAAAGGCCGAGACTAGTATTATGGTAATTAGCAAAAAGTGTTTGCTTGATTTATTGCCTCCGCTGTCCATAATTTTTGTGTGCTGTCATTGACATTGCATTTTACGCCTACTCCGAGCTAATCGCTGTCACATTAGGTATATAAGATAAAACAAGTTTGAAACAAATCAGAACTTTTAGTATATAGTATTATTTATTACTTCTTAGAAAAAGTAGGAATTTAGAAGGAAATACAGTTTCTTGTTGTATTTACCGGGAACAACATTCATGCTCTAAGCTCGTTAGGTCCTAGATTGTGCAAACATGTGTAGAATTGTGTAAACGTACGTTTCTGTGAGCGTGTAGAAGCGTGACTATGTTCATTTGTGCGTGCATTTACTTGGAATAGGAATCAACAAGCGCGCATGCATTCGATTTACTATCACTGCACAAGTTCATAGGAAATCTAAACCGATCCCAGATTCTAGGTCAAATACGATGCGTCACTGTCGCGATGCCAATTCTCGGAAAGTAAGCTACGCTTCTAATGAATTTAAAACTCAAAGCGAAATCACGCCATATTGTATATAAACCTCCAATTATTTAGCGACCTATTTTTACCCTTTGTGATTATACGACGCGTGTATTTTACATGACAATTACGCGAAACTAATGATTTCGTTTTTTAAAAAATAAAAAGAATTTATAGCAAGATACTATGTGTAATAAGCAAACTGAGATTTTAAAAAGTATACGTGTATGTGCATACAAGTACCGGACAAAAAAGTATACCCGCCTTTTTTGGCCGGTACCGTATGTATATATGCCCGCGAAACTATGACCATTCTTCTAGGCCAGTAGAGTATAATAATAAAAAGCAACATTTTTTCAACTCCCGTATCTATTTTTATTGAAAAAGTGAAAGTAAAATCATCTTGATGTTAATCAAAGACAGTGTTCCCTAGCTGCCTTCCTAATTACTACAGATATCTAAAAGACGAAACAATAGTATCTGAAACGACGGCAGCTTTGTTGTGGGTAGAAATTATGAATGAAAGCTTATTAAAAAAGTCGACTAATGGGCTGTGATACCTTCTTGGAAACAAATTTTATTTTAAGACTTTTTGATGTCCTGACTGTGCCCTGTTATAAAAAAGAATTTCGACTTTTGTAATATGTACCTTATGTTTATTCTTTCTTTCTATGACTTTCTAGTGATCGTGTTAAAGGGTATCCTAATCTCAGTAAGGCTAAATATAGACTTCCGTTTGCTAAGTGTACTCTAAATTGCATTTGATCGTTAAATGAAGTTGTAGCTTAAATACTCTGAAAGCTGTTTTGTTATGTCCCAAAAAGTATGATCATATATCAATTAGCATCATCATATGCAATGAACCTCTTAATTTTTAAATCATATAATTTAAGAAAAAGGTAGTCCCATAATTCAAGTTTTATCCGCATTGGCTCAGCTCTAGTTGCGAGTGCGGCGCCATAGTGTCGGGGCAGTCCCGGCGCCGTCGCGTCTCCCGGCTCCGGCCCAGGCCCCAATAGCCGTTTTGGAACGCACCCAGGGAATATTTTTTTCCATATCGATGTGAGGCTCGAGGTCAGTGTGGCTGTTATGTTAATGGCAGATCAACTGAGACAACCCTATGGCGTAGCTATACTAATAATTTGTCAATGTCGTGACGTTCGTATGACCTATATTTCGAACGCGTCCCGCCTCTACGCAAACTCATTTCTTGTTGTTAACAATGCTTAAACTCTTGCATTAAATTTGAAATTCTGCGGTATGCTGGTTTCGCATTGCATTTTAATGTAAAGTAATATGATTTCTGAACTAGTTTGTGAAGTTATCTTTCTAATTAATGTAAAAGTAAAATGTACTTGCTGGTTAACAAAATACAATCTCGATATTAGTTGGTTGATAAATCTAGACCAGGTAAATTTATCATGACTATGTCTAACTTTAATTAGGTCTTGTGTGGATTCATTTTTATTAATGTGATTTAAAGTGCATGCAATATAGTCTATAGCATATATATATAGTTAAAATTCTGTTATTATTATAATTTTAAGACATATCCGAGTTCATGCCACTTATAAAAAATTACAACAATCGTAAAGTTAAACTAATCCAATTAAATCATGTCAAGTTAAAATTCTGTTATTATTTAACATAAACGAATATTTGTCAAATTCGTTAAAAAAAATTACACAACTTTTCAACAAAAAAATATATACATAAAATTAAAAACATATTAAAAACAGACACATTCTGTATAGCATTGTTACTATTGGTCCATCGATCGGTGACGTCATCACGCATTGGAATATTCGCCCCCTAGGAATTGCGTAGTGTAGATACGCGTGGTCCGGCTGACGCGGTTCACTAGCTCTTGAACTATAAATAACACAAGTTATACTTATGTGCTAATTATTAACAGTCTGATGCTATATAAAATTGTATTTACTGGTCGTTTTCATTTTATTGAACCGGGATCACACATATCTATATTGAAGTTTCTTTGGTTCTGCAAATTTAGTTGACTTGCATCGATCCGCCATTCCCTTGTTTTCATAAAAAATTAAGAAGATTTTATTTATTAATTGACAATTACCTCCTAACCCAACGAAAATAACTTAATAACAAATATTTTTTTTGAATAGTTTGGATAGCAATAATTTTCTGAACGTTTTTTGTCAATAACGTGTTATTAAAACCTGACGACCAAAGTTTAAAAATGAGAAAGCAGCAATTAAAAACTGATAAATCATTGAATAACCATGGTGTATTTAAAGTTTATTTAAGCCATAAAAATAGCAGAAATGGATAGTGGCCAAGTGGAACAATTTCCATTCATTTTTTACGAAACTTGGCGAGATAATACTAATTCTATGACCTTACATGATTCCTTGTCTGTATAAAGATTATTGTAACACGCACAGAGCCAAGATTCTTAAAATTAAGATGAAGTTAACTGCGATTAAATTTAATTTTAAGTTAGATAAATAAAAATATGGGAATCTTTCTTTAGTTGTGGGATTTGGGACTAACTAGAGTAACCTTTCCATTGTCGTAACACCTAAAACATATTGTCGTGAGTTTTTTTTATTAGAAAAAACAGAGATAATAGTATGTTATTTTAAGGTCGAATACAATATAATTGAGAAATTACAATAACAAAACAATCTAAACAACTTTACCTTTTTAAGGATGTTATCACAGACGTTAAAAACAGACATGTTTGTATCGTCAATTAAAATATTAAAACTATCCAAAATAAATGCATATACTCGTACAATACATTATATTATCAGCCAGCGAATGGTGTAAACAGTTTAATTATTTTTTCACTGATAGTAAAAGATTACAGATTATCATAAAACCTATTTCTTGTGTTCTAAATTAAAAAAATATATTTCATATCTATCTTCTATATATAATATATAAAAGAAAGTCATGTTAGTTACACTATTGGAACGAAGTTCCTTATCGCGCGTTGTGAAAGGGGGCTAGACGGAAAAAATTCTTACGAAAAGTTGTCACGACACTTTTTGCTATAGTAAGTATGTTAACGACGAATGAGCGCTACTTCACCATGGCAACGACGTGACAATATATAACGAAAATTCATAGAAATAAAATGTACTTCTTGTGAAGACTTAAGTTTTTTATTCATAGAATAAACATTGGTTCCTTCACTAATTAATCGAAAGGAACTTCGTTCCATCCGGGTGTCCCTTGACACCTCTCAAGTTTTTTTATAACTCAAGAACGGCTGAATCGATTTGACTGAAAATTGGTGGGCAGGTAGCTTAGAACCAGGAAACGGACATGGATAATTTTTACCCCTTTTGAGTCGCGGGTAAAAGCTAGTTTTAAATAAATTAAAATTGCCAACATAATCCATTAACTTAATTTGCTATATTCAGCGTATCGTTTAAGTATCCAGTGACATGACATACATATGCGGAACATGGTCGTATGTCCCACTGGGTCACTATACTACTATACAATTAAAATAATGTTACATATTACATGAACATTTTTCTGAATATACTCACGTAGGGTCGGCGCACCAGGTTGTCGTTCTCTAGATCGATCTATCTCTCGTCATCTCAGTCATCATGTCACTTACATTATGAGTTATATTGGACATATGTATATGATAGCTACTAATACATTATTTTTTTGGTCACATTAAGTCTACTCTGAAAATAAAAAATAATTTTAATATTGTTAAAAGATTATAAGAATAAATTATACTTTGCAAAATTGCCAAACAATATTATTCATTTATTTTTTATTCAAATTTATTGTGGGTAGTTACGTTTAATAAACGATTACTTTCAACTTTTGACATTTGACAGTCATTTCAACCCCAGAGGGTTATGTTGTTCTTTTGAAATGTAAACAGTGGAATAAAATAGTGAATATTTAAATGAAAGTGGTTTGTAAAACTTCTTAGCACAAAAGTAACTTTATATTAATGCATTGACAAATGATCACGAAACTATGGAGATGCCAACGTAAGTTAAATATTGTCATATAGGTTATGTTTACAATTATTGTTTATGTACTGAAAGTTATTCGCGAGTATGTATGAATGTATTTATGAGTGTTCTAAGTTGATAAGCCGTTCTGACCAGGAACGGCTTTATCAATTTTTAAGTGTGGAGTGTCATTTGTTTTGTGCTATAAGATTTTAAAATTAATTACAAAATAAAATACATTAAATGTGACATGATACATTTATTTCATTTACTACATTAAAATATAATTTGATGGAAAATTAGTTATTTTTTTAATTTTGCGCTTTTGGTTTGTTACATAATTTTCTAATGGTTTAAAGTATATAAAATTTCAAGAAATACTTTTCGTGAATCGTAAAAATTATACGTTCATGTAATAGATTTATAGATTATCCATTTACAAAGAAATCCTTCGCTCAGAACTCGACTTTGATTACACCGTAATGTATTAAATTTAGCTATATTTTCTTTTCACAATGGAATCACATTAGCGGGTTTTCTATACCAAGCTTCTGCATTCGTTCGCGGTCAATAGACGCTCCTACAATGCTCCTCCCTGCTTCTGATTTCCTCTATAGACGAACAAATATCTATATAAATTTATATATGAATATATCAGTCGTAAGAATAAATGTTACATCGAAATATTAGAAATTCTTACATAAGTGTCTAGACATATTATCTAAAATGTTTACGTTTATTTATAGTCTTGTAAAGTCTGAAAACGATTCAATTTCTTCTAAGAAGTAAAAGTAAGAGATATAAATTAAATAAAATCTTTAGTTTTTCGTGAATCCTTTTTCTCACAAACATTTAGACATATACTTCTATTCTAATAAGAAATTTAAATACACGAAAATACATATCCTCATGATTTGTAAATTCGACTCTCTATAGTAAACTTTGTGCATAACTTCAAAAAAACTTACAATTAAGTAGAATTCTAAATTCAAAAGTAATTCTCAATTTTAAAAAAACTTTATTCAAAATTCATAAACACAGACTTCCGGTCAAGGGAAACACGTTCAATATACGGCGATCATCCCCCGGGTTTACCGAACCGTTCGTAACACAACCGACTCGGCTTAATTAATTTAATGTGTGTTCCGTGACTTTTACTTTTTCACTTGAATTTATCTACAAGTGAAAAAGTGAAACAAGTTAAATGAAACTGAGTGCAGACTGAGTCTTTTTATCCACTAACATTTGTTATTTTATTTATTTGATGTATTCAGCTAATCCTTTGCCATGATCCAGCTATGGAAGAAAAGGATAAATACATGTCTATATTCAAACGTTGGATCACTTCACTAGATCCGCTTCTACGGAATAAACTCTTTATGTATTTACTGATGTACCAAAGAAATCTTCATCGTGGGAATTAATACAGATTATAGTCCCATAGTCAGTACCTACTTATACAATCCAGATCTAGTCAGAATCAGAATATTCTATTTGATATTATCCTCACATATCTCCTCTATAAATCGTTGGAAACTTGTCTGTTATGGTTTTTATAATGTTCCTTTTGGATTTACATACAGAATAACGTGCATATTATTAGAGAGTTATTATCTCACCGCTGTGAATTGAAAACCTTTGTTGCAACTATGAAGTGTACGGGTGGCAATTAAATTCCCTTCCATTTATATATTTCCATATCATGTATTGAGTTTTACATAATTGTATGCAACTAGTTTACAATTTTCATTGTATTAGCACTTCATAGCGTGACAATTGTATGGAAGGTTCAGATAGAAAGATATGTTTTATTTACATGACAACGTTTTAGATTACCAGTGGCGACATCTATATTAATTGATTGCTTTAGTTTCAGTAGTATGTCTTTAAACTACATTAATGCTCTATACGACCTTATTTACATACATACTTCGTTCTCCAAAAGGAAAAACCCTGATGAATAATATTGTGATACAGTATTGTAGCTCCAATATCTTAAATGTGGTTTTATTTTTAAATGAATCAAAAATACTATTAATAGAAGAACTCTTCAATGTAGCTTATTTGTGGATAGTAAATAAAATATCAACCTCAAAACACCATGTATCATAAAGTGTTTGATAAATTTTATGAAAATATTCTATGAAATATGTCTCGCTATGAAGAAGACCAAAGACCACAAACATGTGGCGCACCACTGTTATAGTAACGATGGCCAGTCGAGGCACTGACCTACATTTCGCCTGTCTATTCAATCTATGCATAACTTAGATAATATGAAGGCACACTGGCCTTATGCTAATAGACTGTGCATTAAATATCAATCAGCTGTATACGAAAACATTACTTTTGTAATATTATAGAGGAAGATTACTTGTTATTATTACGATGCATATTAATATCGTCTTTTTTCGTAAAAAAGGGTGATGAATCAAAAGATTCAGGAATAATGGACTCTATAACGTAAGTCCTTTGTTACAAATAAAAGCCTAAATATTGTAAAGTCAGTGCAAGTAGCAGATTATGACCAACTCTTCGCAGTTTTCTGAATTTAACGTTTGACTCAAAGACTAACATAAAAAAGTAATGCCAAGGTTTGTACATTGAATCTGTCTTTGACGCTTTTTTATGTCATCCTTATCACTAATGAGCCATTTAATAATAGTCAATGAGCCATTAAAACAAGTTCATTGAACTGAAATAATTAAGCGTATAATGAGCTAACACGATGAAAGCGTTGGAATTTAGACAATACATGCACTTTTAAATATTTTCATATCAAAGTCCAAAGGATCCAAGTCCTGTCAATGTCTTAGGATCTTTGGATCCTAAGACATTGACAGGACTTAACTAAATAATTGGATTTAGAACATAAAGGCCACGGTGAATGATTGTGCCAGCAGACCGACCATTGTCGTCCACGAATTTAACGTCTTGCCGTAACAAAATCCAGACGGATTCGACTACGGATTGTCACAGATGAAATTTATTCGATTTCCATTGTGTCTCGCCCGCGTCCGTCTTAATAGCACACTGCGGAAACGCGCCTTAAGTTTACAAGGACGTGTTACGCATTTTAATGTTGAACACAGCTAGAAAGATGTTAAAATATATGAACAACAAGTATAAATTTTTTTATATGGTTTACATTGAAATGTGCAAAAGCTGTTAAAGGGCAAAAAAAGCAAGCAAGTTTGGTTCTCGAGCAGCCGATATGATATAAATAAATTTAATTTGCTCCAGTGACCGCTTAGCGTGTTATAATGAAATAATGAGTTTGTGAGCGCAGGAAAATGTTGGACGTTGTAAATGCGACCGTCAATTAACCACCATATTGTCGTTTAATATCGAGAATGAAAATTAAAATAGTTTTAACACTTGTTTATTTATTAATTAATGAGAAAACACGAATGCAAAATGTAATGCATTTTGATTTACTTCGTGGAATTTATTGGCCATTTGTATCGGAATACTTTTGACTACTAACATATTAAAGTACTGTTAGAAATTACTTTAACAATTCATTGTGTTAATGAAAAGAGGTATTGTTTTTTAAGACTCATGATTTGCTAAAAATAAATGAAGTTGCAATTTTTTTATATTTTTTTTTTGTTTAATAGTAGTCTTTTTTTTATAAAACATACAACCTTTCAATCAAATTGGTAATATCTAGTAAAACACTCAATTTGCCATAGATAAATCTATTTAAGTTCACAGTGTAATTATTGGGACATTGGATTATCTATAGTCTAGAGGAACATTAGCTTTTTGTAGGTACCAAGTGGGTCTTCAAGGTGTGGTAAAAGCGCGCGCAGAGCTGTGCCCGGTTCTCATTTCCTTTTACAAACCGACGATATCTATAGTTCTGTGAAGAATCTCGATATTTGGAAGCATCCATTAGTTTTGATGGTAGTATATAACAATGGCGTGTTCGTGTATTGCAGGTTGGCGGCAGCGCAGGAGGCGGCGGGCGCGCAGGCTCGCGCGGCGCCAGCTGATACCATGGGCGGCGCTCATCAGCCCGCTACTCCGGGGCCCAGCTCGCTCTTCATATTCTCCGACGAAAATCCCATACGGAGGTATGTATTTATAATTAATATTTATAACTAGTCTTACTTCTGTGTTCTTGTTCCAAAATAATTTTTACACTGACAATATCGCAGTCAACAATGAATACAGCGCTCATTTTTCATTGAAATTGGTAAATTCAAAAATACACCCGGAAAATGATTTTTCCCACATAACTATGAAAATGTATTACATTTAGTGTCATTACTGCTATACTCAAAGTAATGTAATCATCACTTAATCAGCCCCTAAGTGTATGTTTTTCATTGCGGTAGTCATTTGTTATTTGTTATTGTTGTTATTTTACATCTGTTACAAAATACTTAAAGAAATCAATTGAGCATTTGAATTAAAAGTAAATAGTATTTAGAAAAAGACTAAAAAAATTCCATACTATAAATAAACATTATTTTATTCAGACACAAAATGATGAAAAGCTCTTTCGATGAGCGATAGTTTAAGCGATCATCAAAGTCAAGTTGCAGCGAGCCAAACGCTGCCCGCTTTAGTATTTGTTCTCGAGCGCCTTCAAGCTTCGAAAGGCACGTTAATCCATTCGGCTCGTTGAGACGCTGTGCCCTGAACTCACTATTTTGTTTTTTTATTTTTTATGTAAATTATATATCTATCTATATATAGACATCATTCTAACAAAAACATAATGTAATTTTGCAACCACCTAGATAAAGTAATGGACGATTAGTGATATTGCAAATAAAAGATTAAAAATGTATGGAACTGATAATACCGTTCGACAATATCATATTCATCATCAGCTCACCATACATCCCCACCGAGGCTCGGAGCCTACCCCAAGTTGAAAATGGGGTGAAATATCATATTGATCCATTAGAAGTATTAGACGATATAAACATACTAATCCAGTGTGATGATTCTACTAGCAATATGACCTGTAATCCTAACCCCATGATTCCTTAAAAAAACTATCTAGAATAAGGTTGTTGTCTAATTAACTATCGACTAAAAATCGATAACTTGTTATTTGACATTTTCCTCTTTTACAAAGATATATTATTTTCATATTTTCACTCATATGAATAAATTAAGTTATCTTGATAGGACACGGTACTGAGGGCATTAAGTGCATCAAGCCGGTGTCCCGACGGCGATGAGCGCGCGAAATGGGTCGTGTAATAGAAAGCTAATGTTATAATCGCACGCTACAACGTCCACTTCACAATGCGCCTAATGACATTAAAATCTACTCTTATGACTAAACTAACGTAATTCCAGACATGTTATCAACTTGAATTTTACTTTAAAATTTTGTTTAAGTGGATGCGGTATTTATTTAAGAAAATATTATATAAAAGTTGCAATGATTATCAAAAAGGAAACAAAGACTACAACATAATACACACAATAAAAAATGTGTGACCACAAAGACATCTTTTATTTAACATGTTGTTAAGTAATGTTATGATTACCTACTTTACAAATTATTTTACGAATAATCGAAAAAAAAACAAAGCGAAATATTTCTACTCCATGGACTAAAATAGCTATCAAGTGAAATTACTTGGCCTCATTACATCTGCATCTACATTATAATAGTACCTTAATTTGTCACATAGTGCAGAAGAATATTCTTGTAACTGACGTGTAAAATCAAGCCTTGGGTACTGAATATCATTGTCAACTTACTTGCCACGATACTTATGACATTGAATGTAAATTCCAGATATACGAAGTTCATCATCGAGTGGCCGCCTTTCGAGTACGCGGTGCTGCTGACCATCATCGCCAACTGCGTGGTGCTGGCGCTGGAGGAGCATTTGCCCAACGGCGACAAGACCATCTTAGCACAGAACTTGGTAAATACCTTATATTTAATCTGCAAGAGACGATCACACGAGCGGTCCGGAATCGGAGAGTATGCTTTGCATTGTTTTCTTGGTGCAGAATGTCTGACACACCGTACTGTAGTCATTCTTTTTATTGTAAAATTACATAGAAAAGATGAATATAATTCAAATTTATATAAATTGAAACTAATAGCTGACGCACTGAAAAACATTTTTGATTTTTAATGCCATTTGCACTTTATTAATGTTTAATTTAATATTGTTTGTTTCAGGAAAAAACCGAGGCGTACTTTTTAGGAATATTTTGTGTAGAAGCCTCGTTAAAAATATTAGCCTTAGGTTTTGTTTTACACAGGGGATCGTATCTTAGGAACATTTGGAACATTATGGATTTTTTCGTTGTAGTAACTGGGTAAGTGATATATTATTAATACACATTTCAAAGTATCTACATCAAAAATTCAATCGACATTAGCCATGTCACATCAATAAAATTCGGATTTTGTTTTTGAATTATTAAAAAAGCAGGAACTATTTAGTCTGATTTGATGCCTGACGATTGGCTAGAGCAAATAATTGGAATGTAAAGAGCATGGAATGAAATTGTATTAGATAGGGCAGAGGTAAATGCTGTGATTACTGAAACCTTCGATAACAAAAACTAGGTCGATGACGATATTCGCCGAATACAACGTGGACGTAGACCTGCGGATGCTGCGCTCGTTCAGAGTGCTGAGGCCTCTGAAGCTCGTCTCGCGGATACCAAGTAATTCACAGTAATTGGCGAAAGTTCACATAATAAATACCTTTATATTGTATAGAACATTCTCGCTAGACATTTTCGATCTTCGAACTTTTTGACGTAGAGGAACTATGTCTCTAGATTTGATAATAGCATTTTTTTGGTTATTTTGATTCTTAGTGAGAATGTAGCATCGGTTTCTTGCAATTTATGAGAGAATTCGTTTACACTTTAGAAATGTGTGATTTGAACAATTTTAATGGACAATGTTAAATGTACGTAATTTTTGGATTTCGGCTATTTTACGTGTTGCATAATAGTTAAAACTTGCTATTGTTTTATTGTGTATTGTGTAGGTATTCCAAATAAAGGCTAAATGTAAGAATTTAGTTAAAACAATTATTATATAGGTGTGAATAAACATGGCGCATTTAGATTAAAATTATTATGGTTTAACGTGTGAATAATATTGTATTAATTAGACACAATACCTAGACAGTAGAGAATAAGCTAGTGTGACCATATATTGTAAATTTGTAAAGAAGAGTTGTGTTTGTTGGACGAAAATTTTTCAAAATTACTGATGTACACTTGAAAGAAATGTTTGACAAATGTAACAGTTTGACAATTGGATAATGCAGTATGTCAAGCACAATTCTTGGTAGTAAGTTTTACATTAACTAGCTGCTAGTGCAGGCTATAGTATCGAGTGATGTGTGTTTGGCAGCATCATCACGCAGCTGCCGGTCGCGCCCGACGTCGACTTCAGGACCTTGCGTGCCATTAGGGTGCTGAGGCCCCTTAAATTAGTTTCGGGCGTTCCTAGTGAGTTCTAGAACATTATTAGTTTAGCATTATTAGCCTTGCCATTGTCCAACCATTTGCTGTTCTATACATTCCATTGTAATATTTTGTTCTTCATCATATAAAAGTTAATGTTTTAGTCTGTTGTTATGTATACTTATGTCAATGATATCAATTACTACTTTAATTTCAAAATTCAAAAGATTACGTGGAACGTATAGTACAGCAGTATACCTATCAAAGTTCGATGTGCACGTTATTTCTCATCTTTGACTTGTCGATGTCTTACTGTTTTCATTGTTGTTTATTTTTGCCTTTAGATTTTTTGTCGTTTCACCTTATAATATAGTTTAATTATTATTCTTGTGCTTAGTATCATTAAGTATGTTCATGTTATAAAATTTCATCATTTCTGATTAGGACCTTTAAGGAAGTTTTACACATTTCGATTTCATCCTCCATAACATTTCGTCTGAGTCACAAAACATTTTTAATTAAAGAATTGTGTCATTCTCCGGGTATGATCGCCTTTAAGAATAAATTAATACAAGTGTTTTATCCCGTATAGGTCTGCAAGTTGTGTTGAAATCCATCATCAAGGCGATGGCGCCGTTGCTACAGATCGGCCTCTTGGTGCTTTTTGCAATCGTTATATTCGCCATCATCGGCCTCGAATTTTATTCCGGGGCGCTACATAAGACTTGTTATAGTTTAGAAGATATTAGTGAGTATCAACAATTTGCCTATTGTCTTGAACAAAATATATACAAAATAAATACCGATGTGTAACTTATGTCAAAGTTTACTCTGAATTTGTGTAAATAAAATTTCGTTTGCGGTGTAAAATCTTCGTTTAACGATTATATGCCGGTACTTTTATTTTAAATGATGTTGTCTCGAGGTTCACATTAATTTAAGATTCCTTTATTTAATAGATGAAATAGTGAATGAAGGTGAGAGTCCAACACCGTGTAATGCCGACAACGAAACAGTGGCGCCCCCCGGGGCCAACGTTTGTGAGGCTGACAAGAGCACGTGCTTGGAGAAGTGGGAGGGTCCCAACAGGGGTATCACGTCGTTCGATAACATCGGATTCGCTATGCTCACCGTCTTCCAATGCATCACAATGGAAGGATGGACATCAATCCTCTATTGGGTAAGCTACTAAAATATAAGATCCCACAAAGTGCTGAATAAATATTAAAATTATTTATCTATTCTTTCAACTTGTAAAATTCCTAACTTAGTTATTAAGAAAGATCTTTGTCCAGTAAAGGACAAAATACAGGCTAATGATATGATGCTTAACTACTTAAGTATCGTAATGAATATTTTTCAACTATATTTATATTAATGAATGTGTTGCCTTTTGGTTTCAGACAAACGATGCGTTAGGTAGTATGTTCAACTGGATTTACTTTGTTCCTCTCATAGTATTGGGTTCATTCTTTATGCTCAACTTAGTTCTCGGTGTTCTTAGCGGGTAAGTTTTAAATACTATCTATTATATATCTAGTATTTTTATTTTAAATTATCTTACAAAGTAAAATGTATTAAAGCGTGGATTAAACTTTTCTTTTTTTTTAACTACTTATTTATTTTAGTTTGGTTTATAATTTTGTTAAGTTAAATTTGTTTGGGTAAAACGCAGTGAATTCTCTAACGAAAGAACACGAGTTGAGAGACGTGCTCAATTCCAGAAGGAAAGAGCTCGCCAGATGTTTAATCAGGATTTCACGGCTTATATCAATTGGATAACAGAAGCAGGTTGGAAGAAGTGACAATTGTGAAGCTAGCGAACTGTGTTATAAATACCAGTAGATTGTTATTTTTTGTTTGGATATTGTTTTATTTATTGAATTTTTATTGTGTCGTTTTTTGTTTTTTTTTTCTTAACTATGCTAGTGGCATCAGTAAACTTGTCCAAAGATTTATAACTTGCATATTTATATTTCCATCACCTAATTCATAAGCACAAGATGTGTGTTAGAATTTTAATTATGAATCAATTATATTGCTAGTAGTTATATAGATAATTATTATGTGTATCGCCGCTAGATTGTTTCTGATGCTATTTTGCAGTGAATTCGCTAAAGAAAGAGAGAAAGTAGAAAATAGACAAGAATTTCTTAAATTAAGAAGACAGCAGCAATTAGAGAGAGAACTCAATGGTTATGTTGAGTGGATATGTAAAGCAGGTGAGAGATGAATTAGATTTTTTGCTAAGTTTTTATATTCACATTTTAAAGTATACTAGGTATTAGAATTAGGAATAGCCCTTTACAGGTTCAGGTGTTATTTAACATTAGAAAGCTAATAAAAACTTTTTTTTTTTAATTACAGAGGAAGTAATATTAGCAGAAGAGAGAACTACGGAAGAAGAAAAAATGCACATAATAGAAGGTAACGTTTCTTGTGTTAATACAATAAGTGGTCTTAGGATTGTTTCTCAAATGTCACAATGCATTTTTGTTTTGTTGCTTACCTTCTCTGGAATAAAGTTATAAATACTTTTTTTTAATAAATCACTTCTGTTTTATAAAAATATTTTTTTTCTCTTCAATATAATAAAGATGAATATAATTTCTATTTCTTTATTTCAGCTCGGAGAAGAGCAGCAGCGAAAAAAAAGTTAAAAAACTTGGGTAAAAGTAAGAGTACAGATACAGAAGAAGAGGAACAGGATGAAGACTGTGGTGATGACGGTCAGTATAATTTATCAGTTCTTGACTCTACGATTTGCTAAGTGTTGTGTACCTCAGTTGAAGTTCTATTATCATATCCATAAAAATTTAATGCTCTATAATCATCAATTATATTGGTTTTATTCCTTATCCTTTAGCTAACTGTATAGATTTCCAAATTTACAAGAATTTTTTTCTTATCGTGTATAAATCAATGTATATTTACATAGATAGTATCATTTTGATCATTAAAATGTATAGAATTAGAATCTTGCATGACTTCATCCTATCTGTTGTATTAAACTATTTCTCTCTCATATCATTCCGTACGGTGATGTATTTTATGTTGGTTGTTTACAGTTCCAAAGAAAAAGCAAGGTATGGGATCAAGCGTGATGCTGGTAGAATATTCCTTTTCATTTTCTAAGTAGTCGAAATAGTTTAGAAGTAGTTTTAGGTATAGCGATCCCTCCGTACCAACCGACTAACACCGTGGTACATTCCTATCCTACTTTGCATTTCTAACCACCTTCTATAGTCGTACCAAATTCTATTACATCATATTATTTGGTCTTATGTTAAAGTTCTAGAGAAATCCAAAAGCTTCATTAAAAAAATATCTCTCATGTTGGAAAAGTTACCTTACAACGTAACACTTTAATGTTTATCTAAATATTGTGGGTGTCTTAACCGTGGTTATGTTTTGGTTATTAAAATGTTCATGTCCCAGTTACAAAAATTATTTAACTATATGTCTCTATACTTAACATATGTGGCTGGAAAAATACATTGTAAATAATATAAGTGCGGCATATTAGAATCTAAATATTTTACATACTGATTTATTTACTCATTACTAAATAATGTAATTTAATACAGGGTTTCTGAAAAGCAAATCTCGTTCAGCCGGCAAATGTGCAAACTTTTGGCGGGCTGAGAAGAGGTTTCGTTTTTGGATCAGACACACCGTGAAGACCCAGTGGTTCTATTGGTTCGTCATTGTTCTGGTACTCTTCAATACGATATGCGTTGCCGTCGAACATTACGGCCAACCACCTTGGTTAACTTCGTTTTTATGTAAGTTTTGTTTCTATCATAATAATATCAAAATTTTCATTAACAACTCACAATAGGATTTTTTCTGTTTACAGACTATGCCGAATTTGTGTTTCTTGGGCTATTTATGATGGAGATGTGGGTAAAAATGTATGCCTTAGGCCCACGGATATATTTCGAATCATCGTTTAATCGTTTTGATTGTGTTGTCATATCCGGTTCCATTTTTGAAGTGGTATGGTCAGAAGTTAAAGGTGGTTCTTTTGGTCTCTCCGTACTTAGAGCGTTAAGATTGTTAAGGATATTTAAGGTAGTTTTTTCTACTTGAGCTTTATATTTTGTTAGAATGGAAGAGATATGTTTAATGTTTTTCTACTTTCAGGTTACAAAATATTGGTCGTCCCTGCGCAACCTTGTGATATCGCTATTGAACTCCATGAGATCAATTATTTCATTGCTCTTCCTTCTGTTCTTGTTCATCCTCATCTTTGCTCTACTCGGTATGCAGTTATTCGGAGGACAATTTAACTTCGAAGATGGCACACCACCGACCAATTTCAATACTTTTCCTATCGCACTGCTTACCGTATTCCAGGTATGTACTCATCACTATATTATTTTAAGTGTAATCGTGCATATATTTGACAAAAAACTTAAGGGAACTTAATTCAATCACTTGTGACAGTCTCGACTTACCTATTCTAAAATATATCCAATGGATAAAAGATGATAATTTAATTTGTATGTTTTCCAGATTTTAACAGGTGAAGATTGGAATGAAGTAATGTATTACGGCATTCAATCTCAGGGTGGTATACAGAAAGGCATGATTTATTCTTTGTACTTCGTCATCTTGGTGTTGTTCGGCAACTACACATTGTTGAACGTGTTTCTCGCCATCGCTGTCGACAATCTGGCTAACGCCCAGGTACGTTTCAATATTCACATTAAAATTACCTTGTACAGATTGTTTAAAAATGTTGCGTAAGTTAAGAATTGCCAAAAGGAGTAATTCTCGTCTTGTTGATGTATACGCTAAATGTACATTTACGCCGCTTCCCGCATAAATGTTGCTGTTATGTGTTTCCAGGAGTTGACGGCGGCTGAAGAGGAACAAGTTGAAGAGGACAAAGAAAAACAGCTTCAAGTAAGTATTTAGCTTATCTATGTCCGCTTTATTAACGTCCAGTTCCTCTTCTTCCGGTATAACAAAAGACGAATCTTGACTTAATATTACTGCAACTCGTTGTTTTCTCTCGAATTCAAAGCGAAAACTAACATATTCTGCTTTGAGTAGCAAAAATTCACATCTAAATTTCACATCCTAAATTATTTTATTACATTCAAAACTCTAATCTACAGAAAGTACACAAATTGTTCTCTAAGAGTTTGTTTTGATTATCTGAATCCGGTTCATCAGAAGTTTAAAAAAAAAATCGTTGAACGGTATCATGGTTAAGATTAGATATGCATTCAAATGCGTTCAAAATTGTATTTCACACGACAACCTCTGTTTCGGCTAATTAGGAATTGGAGAAAGAGATGGGTGCATTACACGCGGTGGATGGAACCCCACCTCGAGTAGACATAAGTCCCACGACAACTACAAGTAGGAAGGTAAAGGATCGGTGGCGATACTCCGCTATGCTTACAGTGTGCATTGGTTCGGACACTACAAAATATTGTTGATTCATTTCAATGAGTCCTTAAGATCTTCATCATTATATACAAATAAGGTCTCACATCAAACTAACATATGAAGTGACTGCTTGGGAAATTACTCTAACACTGATATTCCTTACACTAATACACCATTGCTATCCGTGTGCAGTGATATTCATGTTTAAAATATTACATTTTTCAAATTCTCAATTGTGCATAATTTTTTTGGTATTCAACAATATTTTAGTTACTGTCTAAGAAAAGCAATTCAATGTCGCTTATGTGAGTCGACTATTTATCGACAATATAATTTTTAATTTCAAATATAACCTCATTTAGATAACTAAAAATTAGCTGTCAATATGATTAATTTTATTTTTATTCGTTAAATAGCAATTATTTTAATTTTAACATCGCTTAAAGGTTTAATAACGCTGTTGTGTACATACTAATTTATACTTTATGCATGATAAAATTTCATCTTATTAATAAATAATTACAAACATCGAAAATATAATAATTGGGCTTTCGCTTACGGTATTCATATGATTAAATCTAACTTAAAAATTGGAAAAATAACATTTGAAAACTGATAGTGGTAACTTGAGTATTCTTGCAATTTATTTACATTATTAACAAAGTCTTAAATAAATTAATTTTAACTATGTGTAAAATAATGTATTAAAATCAATAACAAAATTTTACAGAACAAAAAGAAAGAAGAGGCCAAAAAGGAAGAAGAAGAAATACCAGATGGACCAAAACCAATGCTGCCATATTCGTCAATGTTTATTTTATCACCCACCAATCCGTAAGTATACAATTTAAATTCACAGTTAGTTAAAGGGTAAACTCCATATTTGCGTTTCACATAGTGAGATTTCTATTTTTTCTTTTACAGAATTAGGCGAGGCGCACACTGGGTTGTAAATTTAAGATATTTTGATGTTTTTATCATGTTAGTTATATGTATGAGTTCAATGGCTTTAGCAGCTGAAGATCCCGTAGTTGAAGAAAGTGAAAGGTAAACATTACATTTGATATTACTTATTTAAATTGATTTATTTAATTATCTTTCTCATACATCTCATGCAGACTTCGGGTATTTAGAAGTTGTGAATGTGGATTTCTAAATATAAAAAAAAATAACAGAGCCCATAAACCCTTCTTTTTGTAATTTTTTTTAGTTACTACAAATTACTCGTACTTTTTTTATGTTTTAGAAATAAAATCTTGAACTACTTCGATTACGCGTTCACTGGTGTGTTCACGGTGGAGATGTTGCTGAAGATTGTCGACCTCGGCATCCTGTTCCACCCGGGCGCGTATCTACGCGACTTGTGGAACATCATGGATGCCGCTGTCGTCATCTGTGCTCTTGTCAGCTTCGGTTTTGAAATCGGGTTTGTATTTCACCAACTTCCGTGAAAATGTATTACCAAAAAATGACTGATTTTACGGATTTATTGGGAATTGGGTTGCTTTTTCTAACGTGTATCTTTCCTGTTTCAGGGGTGTGAAAAAAGGGGCAGGACAGAATTTGTCAACAATCAAATCGTTAAGAGTGTTAAGAGTGCTTAGACCATTGAAGACTATAAAACGTGTTCCAAAGTTAAAAGCAGTGTTTGACTGTGTCGTAAACTCTTTGAAAAATGTCATTAACATTCTAATAGTGTACATATTGTTTCAATTTATATTCGCTGTAATCGCAGTTCAACTTTTTAATGGTAAATTTTTTAACTGCAACGATATAAGTAAGAATACTCTTCAAGACTGCCAGTAAGTATTTTTTTTAATTCCTAAGAGTAAACATCATTTTTGGGCTGTTCTACATCAAATATCAACTATTATTATGTTCGTCAACGTGTTAAATTGTTCATTCAAGTTTTTATTAGTAACTTATACAATGAGGTAAAATAGCATAAACTAGAAACGAGCAAGTACTTGAAAAAAAAATTTATAAACTTGTTTATTATCTGTTGTAAACATGATATTTGTATAATTTTGTGTTCATTACATAACGGAGACAAAACTTTTTCTTGCATAAAAAGGCGAGTAAATGGTAATAATTGTTAATAACTCACCTCTGTTTCCGCAGAGGATCGTATTTCGTCTATGAGGCGAACAGCCTTCTCCCGCGCGTAGTGAAGCGGAAGTGGGATACTCAATCCTTCCACTACGACAACGTAGCAACTGCGATGCTTACGCTTTTCGCCGTACAGACTGGAGAAGGATGGCCACAGTGAGTTTTAAAAGTTTACCCTTTTAATGTAAAATCAGAGTACCCGTGATCATAAAAAATGCCAATGCATTGTGATATTTACTATTACGTGAGAGAATTTTTAATCTTATGTTGCTATGTAACTAATGGTAATATTCTTTACAGGGTGTTACAAAACTCAATGGCGGCAACGTATGAAGACAGGGGACCCATACAAAATTTTCGTATAGAAATGTCCATATTTTATATTGTTTACTTTGTGGTGTTTCCGTTCTTCTTTGTTAATATATTCGTAGCTCTTATAATTATCACATTTCAAGAGCAGGGCGAAGCCGAATTACAAGATGGTGAAATCGATAAAAATCAGGTACGTATTTGTTAAAAACAACAACAAAAGAATTTTTTATTAATTGTTAACATAAATTATGTTTTTTTTTTAACTTACAGAAATCTTGTATCGATTTCACGATAGAAGCACGTCCGCTTGAAAGGTATATGCCAAGTAAACGAGGGAGTTTTAAGTACAAAGTGTGGAGGATAGTCGTCTCTACGCCATTCGAGTACTTCATCATGACCCTCATCGTCCTTAACACATTATTACTCATGATGAAGGTATGTATACATAATTCATATACAACTAATTATATATATAAAAATAAGTCTTCTTAAAAAATTTGACATGATCATGATACAAAACGACAGTTTAAGTCTTATCAGGAAACAAAACTACTAAAGCACTTACACTTTTTGAGGTAGAAACAGAAAAAGTGTATCGAGATCACAACGCACATAAACAAGTAGGATTAGTATCCAAGTTGATATTTATGTGTTGTATGTCAGTCCGCACTTAGCCTTACTAGAGAGTGATAAACTTTTTAAGGAAATCATTTCGCAAATACCTCTCTGGCCTGGCAATATATGTGACGTAATCATTGTTAGTATGTCTGCAAGCACAATTTAAATGTTACAATTTGTATCAGTGTTTTAATTCCTAATCATATTGTTTTTTCCATACTGTCATCGAAATAATTCAAATATGAATTGGCAAACGCCAGTACTGCCTATTATTCTCGACATCACATACACTTTCATACACCAACACACACACGACATAAAACATCGCGTTACATTATATGGGCAAATCACACACAACTGCAATGGAATGCGCCGTGTTTCAAAAATCTGTCCTAGCCTATCCCTTCATTGTAAGCCAGGACTATTTGTTTTTATTTTTTTGTTTTCTCTCTTTTGTTACGTGTTCCTTTTTGTGACTCCTCGCTTGCTGTGACTTATATATTTATTTATTAAATAATGCACGGTATATCAAAAAGTATATGCACATTCAAAGCACATCGGGATTACACTATTTTATATTGTGGTGCTTGTGAACGCACATCGTTTCGGGGTTATGTATGGCCGCGGCATGCGCGCCATCGATGTTGTTCGTGTTGCATGATCTTTCCAAACTTATAAATGTCAGCAGTGTAACGTAAGTGCATGAGTGTAGAGCGACAGGACTATCGAAATACTATTTCGCGAATTTGGGCCGCTTAACTTAATTATTAAAACTTTAATCCATTTAAAATATGTGATTACGTTCAACGCTTTAGTTCAGACTTGATTGACGCTTAATAAAAATATGTCGACTAAACATGAGAAAATTTTGTTTGATATTATTTTATTTGTAGCATAGAATTTAAACCATACCTACATAACTTCTACTTACTTTCTTATTTTTTTTTTAATAAACGGTTACTCCAAATGAGCACTTTATCGGGACCATGTAGACCAGTCCTTTTTATGTTTTGTTTTCTTGTATCTATAATTTATAAGTTGTATCCTACATTTCTATTACAATTCCATACTTTACAATCATACTTCTTCCTATTTTCAAATCATACCATTTACTTAATGTCAAGTAACATAAATGTATTTTTATTGGGCTTCTCCGAAACGCGATCACAAAATGGCAGTACTATAATCAAAACGATCTCTACTCGGATATCCTCAAGTATTCGAATATGGGGTTTACTGGAATGTTTTCCGTGGAAACTGTGTTGAAAATCATCGCTTACGGTGTCAAAGTAAGTACACGAAAGCAGTTTGACTGACACATTTCATTTGTTAAATAAATTGTAATTATGTTACAATTACTAATACAAATGTACACTTTCCTTCGACTATCAACATGACTGTATGGAATTATTTTCGGCCGAACGATATTCCTTTCCGACCATCCTCTACTGGTTTCTCTCTAAATATGTTTAATTTTACATTAAATGCTATTGGCGCATTATCTGAGCATGACCTGGCCTAAAAAGCATGTCCACTTTATGTATATTTACAAATGCTAAGACTAATATGAACTGTAATTTAATGCTTATGTTTAGAATTTCGTGATAAGAGATTTTAAAAGGTAAGTGATCTATGTATTTGTTTATATATAATTTCTGATTGTACAATTATATCTATATTTTACGAAAAATTCTATGTTTCATGTGTGTATTGTTTCGCTTTCAACATCTGCCATATCTTGAAAAGACACATGTGTTTGTTATAACTCTGAGCATGTTTGTATGTCGGCTTCGCATGAAGCACGTGCACCACTTAGCCACAAACTACACAACTATTGGCTCATATATATAATTCGATCAAAAACAAAACACACAAATACACACAACCGTTACATAAAGTGACTATTGTTTTTCGTTATATATAAAAAACAGCAAGATAGATGTATGAAATATATAAGGACGACACGAGTTAAATGCTAAAAAAACATTTTCTATTTGTTATTTATATAGATAGTACTTTAGAATTTAGACCCCTTTTGCACTAAGCGATTCGATGCGACTGGTTCGCGGACCTGCTATCAATATGGTAGTCAAGGCAGTAGAAATGATATTACGCATTTCTCATAGAAATAGCAGACGTGTACATTTAGAGTCGTGCTAGTGGAAAAGGGGCCTTAGCTGCAATGTTGACTTTATAAGTCATTAAAAAAATGTTGGTGTTGGTTTGTGGTAGTTTCACGAGGCTCCACCAGTACTTATGGACACGTTAACATTCATGAACATCGTCTTTACGTTCTTCTTCCTACTCGAGACAGTTTTGAAGCTCATTGCCTTCGGATGTACGGTAAGAGTTTGTGACAATTTTTTTTTGTTAATTTAAGCATTTAAAAAGCTATATTATACGCGGAATTTTATTATTATTAAGTTAACCATTTATTAAAATTCTGTGTAACAACATCAATCACCCTATGAGTAAAAAAACATTTACTTAAACTTTCTCGCTGTAATAATTCGGATTTTTACTCAATGTGCGATTGTACTACGTTTGCCACTTAAGTACACATTTAAAAATTAAAATAGATTAGCTTTACAAGTTCAACATTGACTTGAATGAGATTAGAATTATATGATTTTATTTGAAAATTTGAGATGCCGCTTCTTTTAAACACAGGTTTTTACTAGTTTTACAGTTTCACGTTAATACGTTTTGCCTAGTTTTTTTTAAAACTTTATTTAGATTCATTATTAATTAAATTGAGAGAAATATCCTGGTCCCATCCTTGTTTTCTCCTGTTTACATTATTTTATATACAGAAAGCGTACATTTGTATACAGGTACAATTTTTTTAATGATTTTAAAAATATTTAATTTCAGAAAATGTTTCTTATTGCCTACTAATGATTTTCTAATTCCAAAGATTAAAATTTTGTTTGATTAAGATTTAAACATTTTTTTTCAATAATTAATTATATTTTACATGTGATAAATTTATAATATACTATTTCATGTTTTCAGAATTTTTTCAAAGACCCATGGAATATTTTTGATTTCATAACGGTCATTGGAAGCATCATTGACGCTCTTATAATGGAGTTTGGCGTAAGTACTATATTATTTTGTGTTTTGATTAAGTTTCTACTGTCGAAATAACTATACAAAAACGTATTATTATCTCTGTTCTTCCAAGCACAATGAGAGAGATAAATATGTTTTTGTGCATGCGTTTTGGTACTGGAAATTCACGGTATCAATTTAAATGTTTTACGTCTAAAAGTGGCTGATATATGTATTGCTCTACAATTTGATTTCGGCATTTATATAAAGGATATATCCTTATTCCAGAGCGACCTTGCAGAAAACTGTGCTGACATATCCTGTCAGCAGGTAAAAGTTTAATCTATTCGACTGCTAGGTTTTTTAGTCTAGTAATTGAATCTGATTTGTAATGAATTTAGATGAAGTTTTATGACGGAATAACAATTGGTAGTGCTAGAATTAAAACTATTGATTATTTAGTAACAGATGAATAATATCTTCGTTATGTATTTGAGGTTGTTTAGATAATTAAAAATGATGAATGTCCTATGAAAAAGGAACATAGAAAGTATTATCGCTAATTAGTAATTGCTATCATCTTTAAATTTTCGTAAAAGTTTGTTACAGATAATGTCGTTTAGGAAATTTAGATAATTTTAGATTAATTAGTTTGTAAGTGTGTTTGAATACTCAGGTCGATCGTCTAATATAGAGCTTCATAACCAATATTGTTTAGTAACGTGTGATAGAGTTAATAGAAATCCTGTGTTGTTTCGTAATATACAAGTCATATAATTGTAGTTTTGCTAAATCATTTATGCTTTAACTTGCATTTTGTTGCGTTTGCAATTCACTTAGACTCTTTTGGCTAATCATGGTTTAAATAAAAATAAAAAAAATATTTCTACATTTTGTATAGTTTGAAACTTGTCTTTGAAATTTTTGACCAATTGATAGTTGGGAGGAATTAAAGTACTCGGTATATCGAAACTATGTATTAAGATATCAAATTATAAAATTTCATTTTTAAAATACAAGGTTGTCACGGTTCTACGATTACTTTTTTTTATATATTGAAAAATCTAGCGCTTGACCACGATCCCACCCGATTAAGTGATGATGTGGTCTAAAGATGGTACGCGCTAGCGTTGCAAAAATTTTTTTCTTTCTTCATGATTTTAATATAGCCAGGATCTAGTCTTCGTGAATTGCATAACATTATCAAATGAAGTACAATATGAAAGTATTTTCCAAGTAACAAAATGTATCAGAATCATTTAACTTTGTGTGTAGATTATGCCATTATATACATTTTTTTTTTCATTTATCCATTTTTCTCTCTCAATTTGTAATATTGTGATACATAAATAACTGTATTTCTAATTGTAAGTAGCTTAAGTCTAGTAAATTAATTCAAATTATTTAACATTAAGTTGTTGATGGTAAATATGCATAATTAAAAATATGAAATACTTTTTTTTTAAATACTGTTAAAAGTCCATTGACTTGTCTCTTGCAGCGACAGGAACCAAATCCTTAGTTTTCAGTGAACCTACCAGAAACTAATCGCGAAATACAAAGAAACAAGGGATTTAATCCGCATGCAAAGGATATGGTAAATCAAACTCTATATGAGTATGACAATTGTATTGTAAAAATTTGCAGGAGAATACGTTCAACGTCGGTTTCCTGCGCCTGTTCCGAGCCGCGCGACTGATCAAGCTGCTCCGACAGGGCTACACCATACGAATACTGTTGTGGACGTTCGTGCAGAGTTTTAAAGCCTTACCCTACGTGTGCCTTCTCATCGCGATGCTTTTCTTCATATACGCTATTATTGGAATGCAGGTGAATAACGCTACTGTCTATTGAATTTAATTTAAAAATTATTTTGAACATTGGTTTTGCAAAAATAAGTTCTTGATTATATACTCACATTTAATCCAATGAACGTGATGAATGGTCGAAAGTTTATTTTTTTTCATACATACTTACAGGTGTTCGGTAATATAGAAAATGCGCCGGAAACAGCTATGAATAGACATAACAACTTTCAAAGCTTTATACAGGCCCTTATGTTATTATTCAGGTAATATACGATTTATTAATTATATAAATAAACAAGAGGCACATTTAGTTAGTTGGATGCTGGCCATTACCAATTAACTTATAATGTTACATAATTTATTTTTGTTTAGATGTGCAACGGGAGAGTCGTGGCCCAACATTATGTTGGATTGTTTGAAGCCTGCTAAATGTGATGAAAAAGCCGGCAAGCCGCCACAGGAGGAGTGTGGCAGCACTCTCGCCTATGCATATTTCGTTTCTTTTATATTCTTCTGTTCTTTTCTTGTAAGTATATAATGTATTTCATTTTATATACTCTTCCTCTATAAATTGTTTCGTTATTTTTATTTTTTTCAGATGTTAAATTTGTTCGTTGCCGTAATTATGGATAACTTTGACTATTTAACAAGAGACTCGTCTATATTAGGAGCTCATCATCTTGATGAATTTGTTAGAATATGGGCCGAATACGACCCAAACGCCACGTATGTATTAAAATTGTTTATAAAATATACTTTGGTATTAGCATTTATATCATGCTTTTTTTTTTTCTTCAGAGGGAAGATCCATTACACAGAAATGTATGATATGTTGAAGAATATGGATCCGCCATTGGGGTTTGGAAACAAATGTCCAAATAGGTTAGCGTATAAAAAATTAATACGAATGAACATGCCGCTAGATGAAGAGGGGAAAGTGAATTTTACAACAACGCTTTTTGCCTTAATAAGAGAAAATCTAAGTATTAAAATGAGATCTGGTAAGCATACAAATATTATATTTTGCATGTATATTTTAACTTTATACCTATACTATGTCTATTATAACTATGTCTAAAAATATAATTTCATTAAAAGCTGAAGAAATGGATCAAGCGGACCAGGAACTAAGACAAACGATAACACAGATTTGGCCCCTCCAAGCGAAGAAGATGTTAGATTTGCTGGTGCCTCGCAACGATGTTCTAAACGCTGGGAAACTGACCGTGGGGAAGATCTACGCTGGTTTGCTCATTCTAGAGAGCTGGAGGTCAACTAGGTTTGGTCAGACAGAGCCGCAAGGTGTTCCGGTAAGAAATTGTATTAGAAAACTTAATACGCATCGTATTTATTTACCTCTTATGTTGAAGTTACTTAGACACTACAAGTTCGTCGTGTTGGTAGATCTTAAAGAAGCCAGAGTAATTTGTTTGGCTATTGATTGTATAAAACTGCACAGATATGGTAACTTTGAGCCAAATGTAAGTTTAAGTGGGTAGGTTAACTACACTTTTGAGAGTAGTGTTTGTTAATATCCCCTAATTGTTCCTTATATTTTAGTTAATGAATAACCATCTAATAGCTAGTTAACTAGAATTTGTGTTGTCTTCCTGTGGATGTATTGTTGTGATCGATGTTATATTTGATTGACTACCGTCTCTAAAAACGTATTGACTGTCAATTGGCCCTTTTAAAATATTAGAAGACTACGAACAACAATACAAAGTCACTTTAGTTAATCGACTCCATCGAGTCGACTACATTGGTGGTTTACTTTTCAGGCATTCAGCGAGAATAGCCCTACGGCCAATCAGCCGGTAGTATTTAAAACTTTAAGGAACGAATATTTAACTTTTCCTGCACTGTACTAGTTTTTCTCTTATATTTTTTTATCATTCTAACTTTATCGCATCTTGTTTGAATAAATAACAAATTTATTGTACTGGACATAAAGACATTATGGTACAAAATATTAAAAATTTAATATTTATTAATCTAGTAGTTTAGTGAACGAAATAATTTAATGAATAGATTTAGTCGAAACGCACTTTCCATTTTAGATTAGACAATTTTGTGCTTATTTAGTACAATATTGTCTATGAATAATTCAGGGCATCGTAAACAACAAATTAGAGACCTGTCCTATAGTTGCAAAATTGGTAATTAGTATTTAGAAAATGTGTTCGTGTGATGAGTTGTTTGGAGTTGGTTTCTTGTAGTATAATAGTTTTGTCTTTTGTAGTCTAATGTATTTCTTGTTTGTATGGTCACAGTTTCCATTTTTTGCTTCTACTGTCTTGATGCCCGATTTTAATAAAATTCTTTTCTGTATTTCTTTTTAAGCAAAAAATAAGTTAGAGGTTTTTGCATGACCCAAATACTACATGTTACCTACAGAATATTCAGTGGCACTAATTAGACTAAATTACAATTTGCAATTACATCTTGGCTCAATCACGGATTTAGAAGCCTGTAAAAATTATTATATAAGGAAAGAATACGTTTTACTTGTTTTTATGTTTAGTCCTAAAAACATATTTTGTTATTTATTTCTCTTAAATTTATTTGAAGCGAATGCATGCTGAGAATAAGGCTATGCATAAATAAAAAAGAATACCCATTTGTTGCACCAAAAAACGTTCTCTGGCTTCAAAAAATTCACACAATTTGAAATTTGGCACCAAATCTGCTTTATCGTTTTTATCTCCCTCAAAGTTTGGTTCATTTTCAGTTTAACTTTTGTTTCAAAGTCTTGTACTTTCAGAACAAACATCACGGACAGTTTCAACACCTCTACATTAAACATGTAACAGTTGTGTTCTCAGATGCCTCTAGCTGCGTTCATGTTCATAACAGGGATGACTGTCATTTCGTCTTTACTGCCAATACTGTCCATTCGTTGGAATTCTATTTACACATTACAAACACACAAAACTATACACATTGCCAATAAAAGAACTCCAGCATGGACATGGTGTAAGAAATGTTTGCGCAAACTCATGTAGGCTTTAGGCGTTAGAATATTGTCATCAAGAACATTATACATGGAGTGACATGAGAATGCGCAAGTGTGGGTTGTATTGGGGCGGGTGCGTGATTTGGGGTGCGTGGTGCAGAAGGCGTCCTTCTTTAACTGCCTGCTGGACGTGGCCGCGGGACTGGGGCCGGGATCGCGTACAGGCTCCCTCAGTCAAGAAGGACCCCTCATTACCACCGCCGAGAGTCACCCAGAAGATCCTCACACTTTAGCCAACTTCGCAAGGCGCAGCACTAGAAGATCTTTCAAGTAAGTTGTGGCATAATTTCAATGTGGAATTGTGGTACTTAAATTTTAAGTGCTTCCACGACCTCATCACAATGTTGATGTTAAGTATTGTGGTTCACAGATGGTACTCGGTAGCTTAGCTAAAATATCCAAAAAGTCTTTCATAAGAATATAATAAATCGTTAAGCCGAATGCTATTTTGATTTGGTTCTCTATTTAAAGTAGTGTTTATTCTTAATATTGTCAAAACATACTTATAATTATTCAATAAAAAAAAAGATTTATATGAGTACCTCATCGTATAAGTTTTAGATACGAAATCTAAGATGTTCTATAGTGATAAGTACTATATAATTAACTTATATTTCTTTTGTTTCAGGAACAATAAAAAGGTGACTACTTGCTCTGAAAGGTTGAACATATTGACCCGATCATTATCATTATCAATAAATAAAAATAAAATAAAAACATTAATCTCACTATCAAAATTAATAATCAACTAATATTGAATCAACGTTGCAATGTAATTGGAATCTAATTTAACAACTTGCCTTTCTAATGTTCTGGGTTAAAGATGTTCATTTCTTAACGTATCTGCTACTGGGTGTGTCGTTTGTTAACAAACATACGGATGCATTCAATTTGTCATAGATAGTTGGTGTTGTTTTATGTTAGAAAACTGCTGTATCGATGTTTTGTTAGTTAAAAGTTTAAATTTAATGGCATTCAATATTGTTTGTATTAGCTAAGATTTGATGACAGTTTAGGCTAAGTTTTTTTTGTAAATGACGCTAGTTAGGGGCCTAGACCCACAATATAATAGATTGTGTGTAAAAAAATACTTATTAATTCTTTCAAATTTACAGATGGTTGTTGATATTTAGGTAAAAATATCAGTAATTATAGGAATAACACTATTTTATGAAATTGTAGAAGATAGACGATACCTTGTTCTTAATAATTAATTCTTAGTGAATTCTACTAAGTTTGTGGATGTAAAATGTATTTTATTGTCTGATGAATTAACTATGATTATTAATTTCTTAGAAAGCACTTCCAAAATTGGTACACAAACACTTCCACATAACAGTCATAGCCCTGTACTGAGTTACAAAGACAAAAATTCAATTAGAGTTATGAAAATATTTTGCATGGAATGATCACTTATAATAGATTTTATATGCATGATTTTAATAGATCTTTCGATAGCTCTGAGGTATTCGGTAAGTACGTAATCGATGTTAGTGCCTGAAGCACGCAATGCATTGCATGTTTTGCATAACACTTGGTGTTAGTTGGTGTTGTGACTTGACACAGATTTTGTAAATATGGGACAGTAAGTTTTGACGTGAATATATTAGACATCGTATCGTTTTACATGATTGTATTTTAGAAAACAATAAGCTGATCAATAAAAAATTTTAGGTGTTGGAATTACAAGATGTTGGATCGCATCATGCGTCTATGGAATCTTTAGACGAAGCAAGGTTACAACCGCCACATGCTTACCAAAATGGACACCACGGGAGATCGTCAAGTCTGAGGTATCTAATAAGTGTTTTAAATGTGGTTCATTCGTTATCTTTATTTTTTAATTTTCATAATTAGCGATTTTGTTTTTATGATTTTTATTTTTCATTTATAGTGATCAAACTATGACCCAGGTGAAAATTGTCGTATCGAGGCAAGGGTATGTCCACTTGAACCAAAAAACCTTATAAGGGGTCAAAAGTAATCATTTTTGTATTAATATGACTTACATATTTGTAACTGCATGCAAGGTCTTTGGAAAAAGAGTTGCAACTCGTTTGTCACGACTTAGGGTACAATATGTTTGATGATAAGCAAATGAAACGTAAAAAAATATAATATAACCTATTAATTATAATTTGGGCTTACAGAAAAAAAAAATCACATACTTCGTTAAACTTAAAGTTGGAACGCAAACGCATAAATAGTACTAACATATCCGTCCCTTACAGCATGACTAAATTTAAATTCACTATCGTAATAATCACTGTCTAAATTAACCTTGCCTGTTATAATTTATCTTGTATTAAAATAACTAAAGTATTTAACTGATTTTGATTGATGGAACAAAATGACTAACAAATTAAAGAAAATTACTTAAATATCCAAATATCTACTAATACATACTAATATATACTAATTCCGGATGTTTGTTTGCTGTTGCATTCACTTTTCCTTTAATACGTTACTAATCCTTTATTATACTTAGCATTGTGTTTTAACAATTTTATTTTAACCGGATTCTGGTAAGTATCGTTAATTGGAAATCTTCAATTTGATTAAAAAATTTAAAAACACACAGACGGACTCCGAGCCCACGGAGACGTGGCCATTACGGGGGCTATCATCACGATATCGGTTTCTCCGACACTGTTAATAACGTCGTCGAGATTGTCAAGCATGAACACCAAAGACACGGCCGGACGCACCGACCACCGCACCACTATCATCCTCATGGTAGGTGGAATACAATAAATAGCTATAATAATTGCTAGTTTATATCAGATTGTAACTCCCAGGATCATCGTGAATCTGCTATAAAGTATATTACTCTATATAGCAGCAGATTTACCTAACTAGCTTAATGCTACTGCAAATTATGTAATTAATTTTATTTCCACGATAAAATTATAGAATATCGAGCTGTGTATATACTAACAATCAATAACCATTATTCTCATATAGTTTGATTCACATATAAATAACTAGATTAAGCATAACAATTCATTTCGCTTTCGAATTAATCGAAAAAAACAGTTTTGCAAACATTTTTCTTCTCATGAAGGTACTCTGAAAGTTTTGTGAGAAGACGAGAAGTTTAGCTTTACAGTAGATGTAGATAGTCATATTGTAGATGTAGTTTTAAGACCGACGATCGAAGACGTCGTGCTATTATAATATAAGTGGGTGAATTTAGATTTAGATTGTATAATCTAGTTAGGTTATGTATAGCTACACTGAACATTTCACAAAGCTAGTTTTGTTAAAACCTTAGTAGCTAAATTTTAGTTCCGTTCTACAATTGCTCTTTCATATGCTAAATATTTATTGTTAGATATAATAAACTTACTGATTGATCAGATTCCTGTTGTTAAAATGTAGAATAAGAGATTTTTAATTTATTTTTAAATATATTATTAATATTTCCCTCAAAATTTACTATATTGTTATTCATTTTTGTAAAGAAATTGCGTGACAAATTAGAAAAACAAAATAGAAATTATTTTGCCTGCTGCATGCTGAAAATATTTTGGTGCCCAATGAAAAATTATATAATAGAGTATGAAATATATTTGCACCTTCTTTAAATGGCTTTGGTATATATAAATTTTAAAGCAACAAAACCTGAAGCGCATGTACTTATGTTTTCCAAAACTATTCATGCAGCATGTAAAAGCTTTAAAAATTAAATAGTTCAGATTTGTATATTCTATGTAGATAACTTAGAGACCTTTATATTGTATAGTAATATAACAAAAATTGTCAAAACAAAATGGATAACTACATTTGGACACACAACTTATTCTATACAAAGCGAGAAATCTAATCCTTGGTTTTCCATTTCCGTGTCCACGACCTCTGTTCTTTTACCACCTTCGACAGACACCCAAAACTTTTAGAGTCACCTTTGTGAGCAAGAAAATTTGGTCGGGTATTGACCGACGGGCTTAGGGTAAAGCGTGGAGGTACATGAAGGTATTCCTGACGGCAGGGAAGGAGTGGAGGCCGCCGCACCCTACAACCAGCCTGAGCCTGCCCTCGCGGTCTCCCAGCCCGCCACACCACACCTACGGTGAGATCCACTCGCCTTCGCCACGCCACGCCACGTCACGCCACCACACACATCGGACACTTCACCACTACTGACACGCAATGCGCTTCACGTCTCTGCCGGCTCTGCGACAGAGCTGCGACCGATTATATTATATTCTGACACCGACGATGTATTGTTCAGTTAGAGCTCGCTTTCAAATCACTCTTTTACCATATATATGTTCACTGGACATTGCAAATACTTAAACTCGAAATCGTCATTATTCTATATCGTTTTAAAATAGATATTGTGCCTCTATTTGATTTAAAATTATCAGGAAATAAAATATTGTAAAGCAAAAGGTCTGACCTTGTGTATAATTTGGCATTTATCCTACAAAACTGATTAATTTCAAGACCTTTTGCTAAAGATCTGTTTGTTTTATGCTTTGATATGATACTACTATAAAGATTGGCTTCGTGCGCGTTTGCGAAAGAGACGCTTGCTTATTCAAAGAAGCGTGGCAATCTAGATAAGAAAATTGTTTGCACATCTGTTTTAAATAATGTCCTTTCAAATTCGATCGTTATTTTATTGCATATTTATATAAATCGGGATACCAGAAAATCGCATTACTTTGTTCATGTAGTATTATCAATGCATTTTGACATAAGGAAGAACGTCCAAATTATTCAAAGAACAGTTTGGGCACCCATAGTTGGAGATCGTGAGCGAGATCGGGAGCGGGAGCGGGAAAGGGAGTGGCGTGAGTGGCGCGAGCGGTCGTGGGAGCGCGAGGGCACGCGCCGCGGCCGGGGCCGCCAGCTGCCGCCCACGCCCACCAAGCCGTCCACGCTACAGGTCAAACAGCAACCCTTCACAAGAATCAGCCACAGTCCATCTCACGTAACTATCGAAATTCTAAAACTATTGTATTGATATTACTACTACTATTGAATCTAACGAGACGATTTGTTTTCAGTTATCGTTGAGGCATACAGTCAGAGAACCTGTAGAGCCTCTACACGATGAGTATGAGTATGGTCGAGAAGTTGAAAGACTGATACACCGAGATTATAGATCTAGGGAAAGGTAAGATTTCCGATTAAAATTGCAGTTTTTTTTAATTGCTTATAACTTAAACTTATTTCCCAATAAATTATGACCTGGCTTACGGATTTTAAAAGATTATGGTGAGAAAGTAGACTCTTTTGTAGAAACACCTTCAAAATAGACTAGTTGTCATAAGTGCACAATGTATATAAGTTTCACTGGTGTCATCATAGCACCAGTTCGTCAAGCCTCTATGTTTAAGAAGCTATGCCCAGCGGTTGATTTCCTTACAGTATTTGTAAATATCATACTCTGAACTATCTACTCAGAAGCCGATAACATAACATTTTACGAATCATGTTGCAGACGTGGCAGGGGCTACGACTCAGAGCGAGGGAGAGTTTACGAAGCGCCGCTGTCATACGAGGCGGCGTTGGCGATGGGCCGCGGCGCGGGGCCGCGGGCGCTGCCCTCGCCGGTGCCGGCGCCGCGGCTGCCCAACGGGTACAAGCCGCGTGCTCGCCATTCCGACTCGGACGAGGATGACTGGTGCTAGCAGCGCGGCCGCGCGCGCTCCCAGCGGGACGTGCGCGCGGCGCGGGCACGGCTTGCCGACGCGGCGCCGCACGCGCACACCTTCTGAAGCGTCGCGCTCGCCGCACCGCCGGACTCTCTCCCCTCTCCCCCTCCCCGGCCCCACCCGCGCCGGGACGATCTCGTCTGTATCCGGCGAACGTGTGAACATTTGTACAGATAGACGACTCTCGTTGCTCAGGAGTTTGGACGTCTCTACTGGACCGCCGGCGCCGTGTATCCATGAGCTAAATCCAAATTCTAGTATTTACAAAGTTTTGGAAAATTTAATTTTTAATTCGCTAAAATTTTACTCTTTAATTTATATTACGGTTAAGATAATCGTTGTATAATACAGTGCCAGGCAACTCGGTTTGCGCTAGGATTTTTACATAAAATGAAATTATTAGTCTGTATTGTAAAAGTAAACTTTCTATATTAAATTTGCACTATATAAATCTACATTATATATCGCCTGCCGAAACGCCCGGTACGGGGCCCGGGGCGCGCGCGCTTCGCGGGCTTCGCCCCCAGCGTTTCGCCTTCGTTAGACGTTGAAGGAACACTAGTAATTCATCGTCGAACAATTTACCACTAGTGTTGTATAAAATATTTACATAGCAAATAATTTTTACTTAGTTAACATTATATTAAATAAATAAATAAACATTTTTTATTGAATTTGCTGTCCTTCCCCCGAGTGCTTTATATCTACGTTGTTTAAATTTAAATACAATTAAATATTATGGATTATATGTAAACTTCGAAAATGTATTTCAACATTAAATTACATATTAAGTAAATTGTTAAATCGTGTGTAGGCCAATCAATAGGCAGGTTTTATTTTGTTACATTTGGTGGTTAAGTTTATATAGATGAAATTAAAAGTTTTTTGTTACAAACTTATTAACTGTAACTTATTAAATTGTTTAACACTATTTACACAGCACACCTCACCAAATAAATGTTCTTATAATAATTTTACAATATAAAACTACATTAAATATAAACCTCCGCAAAACCAAATGTGACAAAAATCTGTTATAAGTCGCTACTTGTTTGTTCAATATTTATAGAAATAAGAAAGATTTTGTAGCCTGGTTGATATTTACATCTGTATCGTTTTCAAAATCTATTAAATTCTGTCCATTTACCATATTTTAATGCAACAGATAAATCTATTGTTTATAATCATAACTCAAAGTTTTTCGTCTCTTTAAATTAAACAAATATTTAACTAAATAATCGCCAGGCACAAAATCTAATAAAAAATGTATCGAATTGGTTAATAGCTTCAAAAATATTATTCTAATTTAAATGTCCCAATAAAGTGGTTATTCTCAGTGCAATTATGCTTTGGATAAGTCGTAATACATTGTCATATTAATTTAAATAGATTACCTCGAGCCCATCTATTGTATCCTTTCATAATTTATTAAATGTTCTTGCGAGTTTATTTAAAAAAAAAGAGTACAAAATGTAATAATTAGAAATGTATAAGAATAAAAAATGCGAAAAATATTTAAGTTATATTTAATTCTAATGTGATGTAATGAAACATTTCTCCAATGCGTTAAATGTTTGTTATTGAATATTTATACATGACATCTCTTGATTCGTCAGTGTTTTGGATCTGTTATTATGGAAAATATTCAAAGCATATGCTTGGAATTGATATTTCAAGCCCCTATGTTTATTTCAATAAGCACGTCCATCCTGATACAATAGTGTACGCACGAGGTACAGTGAACATTGTTGAGCGGCTAACTGTAGAATATGTACGTCATTTTATTACGACAAAATTGTAAATACATAATTTTCTGTGATAAAATGTGGAAAATGGGAACGATTATTAGAACAGTGTGATTGCATAGGAAAGTTAATTTGTCAATGGCGCTGTGCGATATTTAGATATTATAATGTTCTGGCGACTTTGATTAAATTTGGGCGTTTAATTGATAATTTTGCACTTTAATAATAAGCTAGACACCAATTTATACGATTTAATAATACATTGAAGTTCTATTAAATTAAATTATTAATAATAATAGTGACGATGAATAATAATAAACAAGATAATTTCCTCAAAACTATCACATTCATTTTCAACTAATATATGTAAACTAATAATTGGTGGGACTTTTACAATAACAAATGCTTGACCTTCACTTTAATTTTATTTATTTGCTGGTATAAACATTGTATTATATATTTTATATTTATATTTTTTTCTATAAGCTTTTATTCTACCAAATATGGTAATATAATTATTTACTTTTGTATTTCTAATTTTTGACTTTTATGGAATTACAAACATTACTGTGACCGAAAGTCGCCAAAATGTGCATTACAATTTCATAACATTTTATCAGTAGTTCCAGATATATCGTTAATACAATGTAATATTAGTAATAAGTGAAAAATCTTAAGCAATATTATACATTTTAACACAACTAGTACCTGAAAAAAATATAATGCGTGTTTATTTGTTAAATCGATCATTGATCTCATAATTATAAGGTCTTAGAGTGAACCTTTGTAATATTTTGTAATTCACATATCTTATATAATTTTTCCAAGATTTTCTACAACAATCTTTAGTATAAACCGTTTGCCTTATAATTAATATCGAAAAGTTCAAATAATTTTGATTGGATTGCATCAAATCAAAGTCGCTACGATCATTTGTTTACCAAAGCAGACGTCTGTAATGGTAGTGATTTTAGTCGATTTGAACATAATAAATACTCTCATATTATGGCTGTTGTTGATAGTTATGGTGACCATGAGCGAGTTTTAAATGATAGCTTTTAAATGTGTTTCTCTTTTATATTTTACCTCTGTTAATAGTACAAAGTATTTAAGCTTCGAGATGTTTTGTTTTTCATTTATTAAGATAAATTTAAATTCAATAAGGTTCTGAGGTTAAATCAGCATTGGAAATGAGCTGTCGCTCTTTGAGGTCAAAAGACATTCGAGATTCGAGTTTCATCGCTATCGTGTTACATTCTGACCACATCTGAGATGACTTCAGAACCACGAGCCTTAATTATATTACCCGCAATTGCAAAACTATCTTATCATTCAATTGTTTTGACGTAAAGATGAAACTTGCATATAAATTGTTACCCTCGATTGCTAGAATTCTTCTACGTAGTTTTATTGTTTATCGTGTATCTCATATATTTACATTGTTATTGTATAGCCGTAAGATTTCTGTTTTTTCATTGGTGAGTGGAGTGTTAGGGATACATTGGCCGATGGACTTTCGATGACTGAGCGGTGCTGAGTAACAGAGCGTCCCGCTTTCGTTCGTGGCTCCTGCGCAAGTTACGACGGTGTTGCATCGACATACGTGTTTAAGATATGTAAATATTGTAATATATTACGCGACCGCTACGTAGAGGTCGCCTGTGAAAATGTCTAGTGATATGTACTAGTTAATATTAACGTTAGCTAGGTAATCTCGTTCCCAACTTCCTTGATTTACGTTGGGTGTTTCACTGCCTTAAATTAATAATGAAAGTGTTTGATGTAATAGTTATATATCTAACTACTACAGGATAAGGCGCAATTTTTTTTAATTTCAATAATACGTTTTCAAATGGTATATTCTCATTTAAATATAAATCACATCGATATTTTTGTTTTGTAGCGTATAAAATCAGTTTAACATAGAATACATTTTCACCTTATTATAAATTTAATGAAGCAATAAACGACACAAGTAATGAAATAATCGAAATGTAAACATACTGCCTTAACTCATTTCGTTTCCCATGACGAATAGTGAGATGTAGACAAGAACTGAAGTACTTATAGAAGCATTACCGTATCAAATTTAAATTGTTAACATTAAGAATTGAAGTTGTCATATAGTCAACATGTAAACTGAACTGCGCCTGACTTTGTGCTCTGCTTAGCTAATGTAGCTTGTTGGTCGAAGTGAGTTAAGCCAGAGTCCGGGAATGTACCAGCTGCCTTGTACTGTGTAATTTTGCTTTAGGACAATTCTTATATTTTATATCGAATTTGTAATGATCGCATATTTAGCATAGAAAGTTCATCGGCGTCGAGAGAGCACCATAGCATTTTTTTGTGCGTTCCAATAACTTTGCAAAATAGTGCAATCCTATTGATATTGTATTACTAAAGAACCAAACTTAAAGTTAGTATTTAAGTAATTTATTATCCTAAATACTATACGCATGTTTTCACTATACTGGTAAAAAGGTTATGTACGATACGAAAGAAGTTGCTGTTTTATATATGAATTCTTGGTCGCCTGTAAAATTTTGCAGAATGAGTCATTATAAGATTGTACAATATGAATAAATGCAAAAACGAAATTTCCTCGATACTGGGTTGTATTTATTTTCTTATTATGACACAAATGTATTTCTCGCAATCAAATGACCATCATCTGCACATCGGAAATACTGTTCTTTTACTATAACAACAATTTCAAATCAAGGTATGGAATCAAGGAGTAGCGGTTTAATCGAAAAAATACAATATAGTATAGCTATAAATATATTATTAATTCTATAAAAAATCAGATCAATGAATATTTTACAATTTAAATATGCGAGAACTATAACCACATCCACATAATAATAAACGTAATTTGGAATATACGTTTAATTAAAAGATTTTTGAATTTATTAATCAAATTTATTAACAACAGACCAAATAAAAACACGCAATGAACTAAAATGACTAAGAACCTTGTCAATTTAAACAACATAAATAAAACAAAACAAAACAAAATTAATTATCAGAGAAGTCAGCGGTGTCCGTGTCCAAAGAGCTGACATCGGCATCACGGTCACTTTGTACTGCGCCAAGATTCAAGTTGTTTCGCGTTGAAATTTCACTCATATTAAACAGATTGTCATTTTCTGATCCTGCATTAAGGTATAACGTTAATTATAAATCATATCGATGATCTTTTATTTCGATTTTAGTATCGACGTGTTTGATATCTAATTTTGGGTAAATTTAAACACAGGTCTCCTAGTTAAGGAACCAAAGCAACACCGAATGATAAGATTGTAGTGTGCAATAAAGATTTTATTATCACACATTCTAACTAAAATGGTATCAAAATTCCGATATCTGACTCAAATTCACAAGATCAATCAATATCTCAAAAGTTATAAATCTAGTGCGACAATGTTACCATAGGTCCTAAGTACGAATATTTGCGACACAGGCATTTTTAACGTCATCGACAAAATACATAATTTGTATATATATACATAAAGTTGTATTTTTTGGTGTACTTTATGCCCGATAGTAGATAGATGCACAATTTTTTTCGAAGATGTATGAAGATGTTTTTCTCCCAAATATTCGTGCTAGGCCCTCTAGGCCAGTAACAACGGCGATACTAACATAGTTGATTCTGTCAGAAAATATGTAAAACCCACTTAACTATAGAAAATGACATAAAAGACATGACAGCTACAGTACAACAAGGATCTTGTGACATATATTTGTCATTGACAGGGCACTAGTGAGCTATCATAATTTAATTATGACTTATGCCCAGCTGGTCAGATAACTTTTTGGTATATAACTATTATATAATTATGGTTATATAGTTCATGTAGCCTGACCTCTTAGTGGGTCACAGATACGTCACTTATTATAACATTGCAAACAAGTTCTTGTAAATATGGGCTGGGACGTCTACATCGTGAACTAGAGAACTTTATACGATTTTGTTGTTGTTGTTACGAACACTTGTTATATTCAATACCTTCAACTGTTCTGAAAGATGAATCCGGAGACTCAGTAGATCCTAATTGAAGGAAAGGACGACTGCTGGGCTCTCTCAAAAACTCGATATTATTGGCGTAAGCTGATGGATCAACTAATATTGCCTACAAACAAAAATTAAAAAGTAGTTAAAAAGAATATTTAAAACCAATCCACTATGTCTTCTTCTTTGTCTATTTCTTTCATTTTTCTCTTCCTTTTTTGGAATAGCCTTGTTGCAAAATTAACAAAACGTTAGAAAACTTGAATAATAACAATTTTGGAAATTATACATCGCTTTGTTGTCCAGACGATGTTTCAGTGGAGCTCATCGACGTATCCCGACCCGAGCTGTCCTGGTCGCTATGGATACCGCGGCCGTCACCAGCGCCAGCACCGGCCGCCCCTCCTACTCCCCCTACGCCTGGTTCCATGACGTTAGTGTGCAGGTCAAGGTCTGGTTCCACAGTAGGCATAGGAATAGGTGACAGGATTCGTTGTGGCTCCCTATCTTCATCCTGGAAAAACAACTCTTCAAACTTGCACCATTAATTGATTTCGACGTATGAAAAATTCAGTAGTGACATGGTCGTAACATTTTACTGTGAGAATTTTATACTAAAAGGCTGCGTAGTCACCATTAATACATTCTTTATATCAAAATGCGAAAAACTGGTAAATAAAAAAACTTACTGATTGCTGCTGGCTTATAGCGTGGAAAAGCCAATTCGGTACCAGAGCATCCTCATCGACTTGACACGATTCGTATGTATCCGATGAACGACCAGACGTAAACACTTCTTCCGATGTCTTTTGAAAGTAATCAATGCTTAACAAAATGTATCACATAAAAAAGGCCAACTATTACAAACCGAGAAGAGATTAGTTTTGTGTAACAACGATATAAACGTTTCATCATAACTCTCGTCTCGCTTAGGTTCATTAGCATTGGTGAGGTAAAAATTTAGATCTTAGAATTAAGAAAATATAAGATGACACAATGCGGACAATTACACTCACCGCCCGTCTAGTTTCCATAATTCCCGTTTCGGGGTTAATTAAATTGGCGTAATCTGGCTGATCACCGATTACCTGTTCGTTTATTGAAAAACCACTAAATCCTTGTACTGAATCTCCTGGAAACTATATTAAGGTATAAGTCATTATAAAACATCATACACATTTAATATATCATAAATATAATTTTGTAAACGTACGTACCGGTAGACGAGTTTGGTCATTTCTTTCAAATATGTCTTGAACGGATGATCTCTTGGAAGGTGTCTTTACTTGCAGAGAATCAATCGTAGTACTTAATTCACTATCGGCTAAGAAGTATTCTGAATAACCCGATAAAGAAGCAAAAGATTTAAATGAAATTAAATCTAGATTCACTTGTTTTGGTCCTGAATCTAATGACGTTGCAATGGATTCATTATCAGGTGCGTTATAAAAGTGAACCTTTTCACCGCTTTTCTTACGTTCGTCAGGAATCAATTTTTTACTTTCAATAGTTAAAATAGACTTTCTCTCGGGATCATCAATAAAATTGAGCATTTCGTCAACTACAGTCATCATTTCATGATACACGGTTTCATCCGAGATACTATTTGATATATTCATTTCATTGTTCTTACATGATAATTGAATTATGCTGGTGTGGACTATCTCTTGATTATTTTCAGATGAACATAATATATTATTTGGAGATAGCTTTTCACTGTCCATGGTAGGCAAATTTTTATAAGAACCCAAAACTAAGACCGAATTTGATGAGTTTGCGTTGAAATTACTTTGGTTTTTAATGGATTCGACCGATGAAACTTTGCTGGAATTCGTCGAATCTGATGCTGCTAGTTTCTCTTCTATATTTTCTATAGACTTTTTGATAATTAAGGACTTATTTTTTTGTTTAGATATCACGTTACGGGACATTAGAATACTTTTACTTATTTCATTGACGTCATGTGTGTTTTCTTTGTTACACTGAAAATTTCTAACATTTGACGATTGGGGATTGTTCTCTTTATCATCAAATATTATAGACGACTTATTATAACATACGGGTACACTATGTTTTTCTTTCATGGAACTTGCCTTTGGATTATTACTTACTTTTAAGGTAATCTTAGATGTAAACTTTTTTCTGTTTTGAGATGGTGGTGATAACTGTCTAATTGTGACAATGCTGTTTGTAGATGAACTTGAACTGTTTGCTGCTTGTATATTTCGGGCGCTTTTATGTTCCTTGTTCTTTCGATTCTCTATACTAGGTTTACTGTGCCTTTGATTATCAGTTTCATTTTCAATTTTATTACGAAAAACAGAATAGACAATTTTCTCATGTGGTTCTCGAACAAATTTCATCAGTTCTTTTTTGATATTTAGCGTGTTCGTTACGTTTTTAGGAATATCATTATTTCCTTTCTCCTCAGTATAGTTCAATGCCTTAAGTAGTTCATTTGTGGTATTGAGTTCGCATTTACTATGACTCTCTTTAAAAGTTACCACTTTCTTCTTATCCTTTTTGCTATTTTTATATATTTTGGATTTGCTACTTTTAACAGTTACCCGTTCAAATCTTGTATTTTTGGATAAATCAAAACTAGAAAAAATAATTCTACATTTATTTAAACAGACCATGAAATCAGCAATGTTCAGTCCACTGTACTACTGTATTCCATAAAAATGATAACTGTATAACTTTACAAATAAACTTACCGTACTGTCTTAGATGCTACCTAAACAAATAAAAAGAAATTATTTAAGAATCTGCACACTTATATGACAGGTATTATAAATAGATAATTATCGTTGTACCTCTCTTAAAGTTTTCCGACGTCTCGTTGGTTTGCATAACTCAACTAATGGCTTCTTTTTTGCTAGATTTTTATTATTACTTGAAACATTAATATTCTTTTTAGTTTCTAGTAAATCCGATATTTTTCGAAGCTTGTCACTTGATCTACTGTGTTCATTTTTCTTTCCGACAGTTTTTGCAGTCAAACTAAGTTTGGAATTTCTCCTTTTTATGTTATGACTCTCTGTAGTTTTCTTTAAAGTGAACGTAGTCACGGGATTTTTTTTCATAAATGTTTTTGATAGGGAACGTTGCCATTTTCCTTGATACAGTATATCTTCACATTCTGTTCTCTCTTTATAGCTGTGAATAAAGATACCACCGTATGTAAGGTTGCCATTACCAATATTACAAATACTATTTGTGAAATCAATATCTTTCCTCAAAAATTGTTCTGTCTCAGTGCTATTTATGACTTGAGGTAAATCTATAATCGGTTTCAAGTAGGTACATTTACACTGATCATCTTCATCTTCATTTCCATATAATTTACTTATTACGTTTTGTGGAGATTGAGGGTAGGGTTTGTCAGATTTAATTATATTTGATACTTCATCGCAAACCCTACGTAACGAAGTAACTATATCTGTGGAATCATTACAGATATTATCTGGAGAGTCTTTAAATGTTTCAATAGCGTCAATGGATTTTGTCACAGTCTTAGTGGAAATCTCCAGCTTCTTATCTATCGAATTGTCAGAATCTTTAATCTGAATACCGTTCGATTTGACTCTAGAACTTATTACATTATCACTTTTTACATCGTTATTATCTTCAGGTTTAGTATAATAGTGGCTTTGTTCACATTTATCGATGTAGGATTTCAAATATGTTGTATTAGTGTTATCGTTTGTAATGTTGTTTAATGATGTCGCTGAAGTATATGGACATACGAATCCAGTATCAGGGCCACATTGCACGTCCATGGTGATATGACGAATACCTTTTGATGTACTGGGTTCATTAATATCTAGAACAATATTCTAAAAATAAGTATGAGAGTGACTTTATTCCATACGGGGAAAGAAATATAATTACCGTATAAAAATATTGCTTGGGATTCTTCTTTTTCCGATTTTAATGTAATTTCGGGAATAGAACTTTCGCTTTTAGTTATTACAGGAACGATGTCCAATCTATCTTTGAATTCCAAAGGCAGTAAATTATTTTTGTAGATGCTGTTACTTAAATCCGTGGTTATTGTTCGATGAAGAGCTAAAGTTTCACTTGTTTTATTCGTAACAATTTCTATAACACAACTCTGTTCAGTAATCGCAATGGATTCTTGATTTCGTCGTAACAGATGTTCACTATTATTAGATTTCACAGGTGTGACATCTTCAGCTAGTTTTTTGGTTTTATCATTATCTTTTGGAGTGCAAAGTTTCACCAAGCTATACGGAATCTTAAAAGAAATAGGTATTAGTAGTACAGTCAAAGTAAACTACCGAGTAATTAACCTTTTCTATACTACTTTACCAATTGGAAATGGAAAAACTGATGTTTAAGGCTTAGACATGAACTATCGGACACATTTATCTTACTTTTTATATTATACTTACCATTTTATATTGGGATCTTACATGAATGTCAATATGCTTAATATGTTTGCCTCAGTTTAAATTATTTTAGATATAAAATAGTAACATAAATATTAATAACGCATTTATATGATTCAAACATACCGGTTTTGACATCGAGCTTATTTGATGATTTCGTCTACATCTTCTTTTATTTCTGACTTTGTTACTTTCACACTCAGCAGAAGAAACGCTGTTCTTAATTGAACATCTACAAAAACTTTTCTTCTTGATTGTCCTTTTGAAATATATCTTTTTTTCTGCATTACCCGCATATTTTTCATTGTATTTAGTTTCTTTTCCATTTCCCTTCTTACTTTTCTTGATGAATAGTTTAATTTTATGTTTGTCCTTACTTGTTTCCCTCCTACTTTTTCTGCTAGATTTCTTGCTTCGACTATCATTGCTTAATTTTATACTGTGATCCGTATCACCGGAGCTACTTACTCCTGAATAGTTATCAGTTATAGGGTACGTTCTTGCCGGCGACGGGTCTCGTGCATTTGAATTTAATTTGTTAGTTTTCAATTTACCATAGCTAGGAGAGGCGCTGCATTCTTGTTTATTGTAATCGTAAGCTATTATTGTAACATAAATAAATAACATATTCAATCAATTGATCATGCGAGAAAAATACTTTTTACTTACCTTTAACCAATTCGTTACTGGTAACGCTCATATCATCGTCTTCTACTTGCAAGTGTACATACTGGTACGCTCCTACCGTTGTATTTTTGTATTCCTTTTTATCTGTCATAGGTAGTATTTGAAAAATTATAATTTATTAGAATATATGACAACTAGGGGAGAAATGCAATATGATAAGAAATTAAACAAAGGACGCTATAACACTAGAAAATCAATTTCAACCCACTCCTCATTTATTTTTTCGACGTTTGTTCTGACTACCCTTCTTAAAATATATGTAGCACATTTCTATTACTAAATGGTATGGTCTCTTACCTGTAGTTTCTACAAAATGAGTATACTTCGACATAATTTCATTCCTGTAAAAATGTAGAGTAAATATTACTGTTTTTTTGACTCGAATTAAAGATAGGTCAAACCGATACTTACGTTGACTCGTTATCGTTACTTTTAGGAGGCTCTATCTCTCTGGTTCGAGTTGTTTGACAATCTTTAACAATATATTAAGGAATTATTTTTAAATAAGATTATGTTTCATTGAGCTTTCTTGTTTCATAAATTGAACACTCTATTTTCGGTTTCGTTGGCAATAAAGCTGCAAAATAGAGTGCTCTCTATGAGTGTTCTCTCAAGATTATGTTTAATCTAGCCCTATCTTAAGATAATAAAACATATGATTCGTACCACCAAACGTAAAAGATGGATTTTGATTAAAATAGTATCTTTTTCTCCTCTGGATAGCTCTCTCGGTGAGCGTGAGTAGATCAAGCAGTTTGCACTGAAGCCAGGAAGTCGGCGGTGGTACACTTTTATTCTTGTGCGTTGTAATAGCCAGTTTCATCAGCCGACAGACGACGCGGTCAAGCTCTGTACTTATGTCTTCGTCTGCAGTAAGCAAGTTGCGTAACTTGCGAACTTTGAAGTCCAACGAGCGCTGGAGCCATTTACCTGAATTATACTAAATTACTATTTAGCGGCCAACTACGCCTTTGAAATCGTGTGTCATTTTTCCACTGGTGCGACCGCGACTACTTTACAAAATGAAAGCAGCGCTATTTCCTACTAAGTGGAATAACTAATAATTCAGCCCAACTGGTTCACCAATAAATTCAGGTCAAACTATCCTCGCTTGTCCTGAAGATATTGACTATTCTATCAAAGAGTATAGTGTGGCGGACTATCTATAAAATACGCCGTAACTAAATTTACACACCGACTGTCATTCTTTACCCGCAACACCCAAAAACCTACATTATATTTTACTTTTATACAAAGGTGATTTTTTTCACAGAACGACAAAAGAATAAAATTGTTCCATGACTAATCTTTGAAATTTAGACCACTATGGTTGTATAATCTATGATTATAGTACAATGACACAAACCATTCGGGTGCGATGAATTCGAACTTGCATTGGAATACGAAGTGGAATGCATCTCCGTCATATCCCACTAGAAAAACAAAAACAAATTACCAGAATAGAAACTACAATTTCTATTAAATAAAATGGATAACAAAATGACAGTTCATACCAATAAAGAATTAGATTAAAAAAATTAACAGTCTTTATTTTTTCTGTAAAAACTAATGACTTATTCACAATTTGATGGCATCATTCGATTTTAACTAGGTTATAGTTTGAATTTATTAAGAAAGTGATAACAATATAAGTTTGAAGAAAAACTTTTACATTGTTCTGGTTTGCACAGACACTCCATTTCTCTTATCTCATATATATATATATACTTTAACTTATATTTATAAAATCTAGCTTATATACTTTAAGGTGATAATTATTATTAATAGATGGGACACAAAATAAGCTATACATTAGCTTCGATGTCTACATGACGTCATCAACATCTACAAATTCAAATTGTTTCTTTACATCGGAGAGCGCGTCATTATCTTGGTATTCGTTATCTGGCGTTGTCATGGAAACGTTCTCGACAATCAAACGCGAGTGAATCACAATGTTGTCGACCACTTCGTAACCATTCCATTCAAGTAGATCCCTGGAAAATATGAATAAATAATTCACCTTTAGAATTATGCTTCTGTAGGATTCTCCAAATAAACTATGTGTCCATAGTATAGTCCAACTATGCATGTCCATGTTATAATATTTTAAAAAATAAAGGAAATAAATATCAACCGTAAGTACAACCTAACCAGATATATAAAAACCCTCGCTATATTGCGAAGAAATGTGAAATTAATTTTTTAGTGTTCATAAAAAGTGATGTAGTAAAAAAGCCGATCAAAGCTCCCCCACGCTAAGATTTTTATATCCTTGGTTAGGCTTTAATATTTTGAAAGAAGCTACCGACGACATATTGAAATTCTGTCAATCAGGTAGCTGTATTAGCGAAAGTGGCGCCACTAATTTCACAGGTTTTTAGACTACTTTTCCTTCCTACCCTTTCAAGGAAATGATGGGAAGGGGAAGTGAGTAAGACGGATGAGGGGACGCATGGGAAGGAGGATATACCCTTTTTTTGTGCATCCTCTCTTCCATCGATTAAAGGTAGGCATACGTTGCCTGAAATTGCGGATGTCTATGGTCAGCGGTCGCTTCGCTAATTTTGCCACTGGCTCGTTTACGACATTAAAAATGACATTAAAAAAAGGTAACCTGGCCGATTTCTGGGTTTCATTTGTCTATGAATCGCCATATAGCATTAAATATATATATCAAGAAAGAGTAACGCTGGCTAAACTCACTTGACTTTATCCATGTCATCTGTTATATGTTCAACAGCACGCATGAGATATTCCAAAGGTATTTCCAATTTCTCACTGTTCATGGACCCTTCGGAAGAGATCTGTGAGTCAACCAGATCATTTATTTCATCAGATATCAATTCAACTATACGGCTTTCTTCAGTTTTGACCTGAAAAAAAAATCAATAATAAAACCCCATATTAAAATCATCATCAAGAAATTTACAGGTCAATTATTTTTCAAATGTCTATACTTACTTCATATGGATAATTATAATCCCTAACAACTCGATAATATTGATTCCAATATGGCGCATTTTCACCCCAATTAAAATTATTCCAAGTGCACACTTTGTGTTGCTGATCTAATGTATTTCTGTTTAAATTGAGAGTTTTGGTCAGCTGTCGAATTTCATCCACAATTTCTCTTGTATGCATAACAGAATCTAATTTATTCTTTGCCATCAAATTTTGTGTTGTTTTCGAGAATTTTCTCACTTGTAACATTGAACAATGTAATCTAAAAATATCATAAATAAATAATAATGTTTATGATTAAGTCAAACAGTTAGATATTTTGAGTATTGTTAATTAGTGTAATAAAGTATTATATATAAATTAATATATGTTTGCAACAGGAAAGTACAATATATAACAATTATATAAACAAAACAGAAATTTCACTATAAACTATATAAAATATTGACAATGCTATTCATACATGTTATTGAAATGATGTTTTACTAAATATTAAATATCACTTTATACTTTTAAGCCTTAATTAATCCATTTCGTAGTCGTAATTAATCCTTGTTTTTATTTATTCCTTGTTGGCAAAATGTCATATTATAATAAGTAATCAAAAGATTTTTTTTAAAAAAACAAGGTTTAATTGTGTTAAAAATTAATAGAACTAAAGATTTAAAAACAATCGTCAAGACGATTCAAACGACCTCAAACTCTATGGGGTTGTGTCATTTCATTGGAAAGTTGTAATGGCCACCTTCTATCTATCGGTCTAGCATCGGATCATCACATAAAGCAAAATTCAGTTTTCAAAATTCAATTCATATTAATCAGTAACTGGGAAGTGGTTTTTAGTTTTGCAAGATTTAATGACAAATATTGGTAATTATAAACTGGAATAATAATAATAATAAAGAGGAAAGATAAACCTGCTAGAAACATCTTCAATTTCATACACTCTGTTAATAACTTTCCGTCTTGGTACTACAATATTTTCAGATACATCTTCATCAAACATTAGGTAACTCCTACCAATTTCTCTGTCTATATTACACTGAGATGTGTTATCCTTGTACACTAAAGTATCAATAGGTGGTGAGCCTAGTATAACAATGGTCATACAGGATCTTTTCTCAGGGAATGGGAGTTCAGTAAAGGATTCATCGCTGGGAAGGTTAATATACAGTTAGGATCTTAACGGGATCAAAAGATTATAAGAAGACTAAAAAATTAATAATACTTGAATTCTACAAACATTCATCCAAGCTAGATAGAAAAGAATAAATTGATAGTGATATAAAAAATGTCTAGAAACTGAGCATATATCTGAGCAATGTTTAATTTTAGGAGGACTTCTGTTAAACAAATACATCTTATACTCACTTAGGTGGTGCACACAGCATATTACTTTCATGTATTGAATCTGGATAATCCCAACTTTCTACGTCACTCAAGTTATTGTCATTTGGAAGACCTGGAATTTCAATTGGATTAAGACAAATTATTTTGCATAAAAGGTAGCACGCATGCAACAGCTAAATATTCATCAAAGTCCAAACAAAAACTGCTAGTCATTCTAAAGGTTACCCGAAACAAACACGGACAGACAAAAATTTTAAGAATTGGTTGTATGTACATCATGTGCAGGATTTTTTTTTGACATTTCAGTTTTATATTTAAAAAAATAGATATATAGAATGAAGTGAAAAACATTTAACGCTTACTTTTTACTAAAGCCATGCTATCTATAGTTAGGGATGGTTGTTTCTGATAATTCTTGGAAACAAATAGAGCAAGCTGACTACAACAACCATAGTGCTCAGTTCCGGGAGGGCCAGGTCCCACACCTTTGCAAGTTACAGTGTAATTTGGGTACCTCAATACAATATTACTGCACCTGTAACATGGTTATATGAAAAACATAAAAATTTGAAAGAATAATAGTACATGTAATAAAGTTAATTAAATAGGGAAATGTAAACAGAATATATATCCACCTATTTGCATTGTAAAAATTATACTTAAATGCTAAATTACAATTATAAGTTTTTATATTATACTAGCTTTTACCCGCGACTCCGTCCGCGCGGAATAAAAAAAAGAAAACGGGGTAAAAATTATCCTATGTCCATTTCCTGGTTCTAAGCTACCTGCCCACCAATTTTCAGTAAAATCGATTCAGCCGTTCTTGAGTTATAAATGGTGTAACTAACACAACTTTCTTTAATATATACTACTAGCTTTTTCCCGCGACTCCGTCCGCGCGGAATAAAAAAAAAACGAAAAGAAAACGGGGTAAAAATTATCCTATGTCCTATTCCTGGTTCTAAGCTACCTGCCCACCAATTTTCAGTCAAATCGATTCAGCCGTTCTTGAGTTGTAACTAACACGACTTTCTTTTATATATATAGATATATATAATATAATATAAGTCGCGGGTAAAAGCAAGTATATATATAGATATTAAATTTACCAGTCATTAAATTGCTCCCTGCTCCATTCAAACAAATGATCCCATCTCCTAAGACCATTATTCTCCATAGATTTAAATAGAACATTAAAATCAGCATTTGGTGTTGTGATAACAGCAACTTGTGGTTGGATGAAACCAAATATATTATGGACCAGCCTGTCTAGATCATGTGGTAACATGTGCTCTATCATCTCAATAGCAACCACTGCATCACAACCAATAAGTCTGTAATCAGGATCTGCTGCATTGCCCTCAAACAGCTGAAAAAGTTAAAAAACAATTTCTATATATTTCTTACTGTTCAATTTTTAAACAAGTACAGCATTTTTGTTAAAAATAAAAAAAAAGTTAGTGGCCCTCTTAATCTTCCCTTGATTTTTTGGCTAACGGAAGTTGAAATAATCTATTACTCCATACTAAATTACCTATATATTGTCAATAATAAAGCATTGAGGATACATACAGTGATTTGTAGTGGAGTTTCTCTTCTAGGTGCATATTCCCCATCACAAATTATATCAGGTGAACAGCGCAAAGATACATTCTCAATATCCACGCCTAGGATATGTTTGACTCCAGGCACTTCTTTTAAGTACTTTATAAAGGTCATATCATGATAGCCAAGATCAACTATCTGAATATAAAAAAAAATTACTGTTATAAAAATATAACATTTGAATTACTTTTTATAATTAACACAATTAAAGAATAAATTTTTTGAGTTTTATTAAACTGATCTTATTGTGCATTGTTATTTATGATTCCTAATGAAATTATATTTTCGATTTACAATAAAATCTTAATAACCACAAACCTTCTCCAACTTTCCATTCCATCTTTCATCTAAAAGGCAATCATTAACAGCGGCGTATCGTTGCACGTACATCGGCGGAAAAAATATCACTCCTTTTTCATCGTCAAATTCAGAAAACACTTGCTCATCAGAATCTTCATCGTCCGAGCTGCTGCTCTTTTTTATAAGAGACAAACTGAAGCGTTTATAATATGGCCCTATCAGCCTATCTAAAATAGTTAGTAATGATTCGCGAAAGTAAATCAAGGTTTGCAGAGCAATAATCATAATGAGTAGTTAAACTTAAGATTTGTCTAGAAATAATTTCCAGCTCTGCAAATTATCTTCTAATTTAAAGAAACCGCAACTCGTCAGACAAGGAATGCCATGATATTCATATGTTTGTTTACATGTTTTTGTTTTTTCTACTTTGACAGTTGACACTTAAAAACATTTGTCACAGAACACGTATCACTTTCGATTTTATGAAATAATTTTTTTTGTAAAGATTGTTTTTTTTTACTATTATGATGGTAAGTGACTTTTGCTTTAATTTTAATTACTGAAAAATCGATATTAGGGTACTACATAACTATTAATCAGGGCTTAGTTGACAGGACTAGTCAAAGAGCATATAAAAGAGTGATTGTTAGGACAAGACATGTAATTTGAATCGATTTTTAGAGAATTGAAAAAAGAAGGCAGATAGATAGAAGCGGAATTTCGGTTTTAAAAAAGCTTTTGAATAAAAGTGTTCAGAAAATTAAACATTTTTGCAATGGCTTCATTGATAGAAAAAGTTAATTCGTTTTTTAGGAGTTTAAAATTAGTACAATGTTAATTTTGAGAACAGCTTTCGGCATAAGGAATTAGTTTAAGTGACGATTAATATCATTTGTTTAATATTTGAAATAAGCACATTGCAAAAGTATGCATTGTTAATCCCACTCCTATTGTCTGCGATTTGTCTATCATTTTACTTTACGACCGGTTTTGCTCATGCAAATGACCTACTCTTATGAAGCAGCCAATCTCCTTAAATTCATTATTAATTCTATATGAATATTAAAATTTAGTTGACCTTAACAACGTGATCCTGAAGCTATGTCGATTTCTACAAAATTAATTAAAGTATAACAGCATTCTATAGCGTATTATTTAATTAGATGTACTAAATACGCGAATAAACGCGAAGACTTTTCTATACTAAAGCTGCAAAAGTTAATATCTTAACATTTTTCAGTTAAAGAAGATATGAAAGAATCTTTTTAAATTTCCGATAGACTTGAATACAAATGAACTTTCACATTGTGATTTTAATTTACCTTAAAAATATCATCGCGTTTTGTGTTGCACCCACATTGTGCACAATTTTCGCAACACAGTAAACCGACCTATACAAATTGCTAACTTCTAATAACCGATTGATTATTGTCTACCTGGTTTCCAGCTGAGTTATGTTATAGTTGCTGCGAAAAGTTTGAAATTAAATTTTATTAAGGACAAAAAAAATGGTTGATTCTAGATATACTAAGGAATTCCATAATAACACCTTATAGGGTAGACAATTTGGCTGGTTATCCAAATTTCACGCGTTTTATTACCATGGTGCACGCTAAGCTATAAAAATAACATTTCCTGTAGAAAAGTTGCAGCAACGCAGACCTTGACTTCATCAATTTCTTTGAAATGACGTTTTGTATGTTACAAGAGATTGCAAGAGAATTACGTAATTCCAGTGCTAAATATAAGCCGTGTTGTCTTGATGTAACGTGGGTAGATCTTAATTAGTTTTTAATGTAAGAGCTACATACTACTGTAAATTTCATGTTCTGTAATTTCTTGTGGGTCTAATTAAAACTTTCTTGAGACCTTATTATAAACCAAATATAAACGGTTACTAAAACTCGAAAGAAATTAATTTTCATTATTGTAATTGTCCTTGGTTTGCCCAATTTTAAACAAGGGTAGTACTACGATATTCAGAATTTAGAATAAATTTACAGAAAAAGTAGTGTCATCCTTTGTAGTCTATTTTTTGAGTATTTGTCATCAGCTCATTATACGTCCCCACTGAGGGGCTCGGAGCCTACCCAAGTTAGGGGTGACTAGGCCATAAGGAACCACTCTGGCCTAGTGCGAATTGGTTGTCTTCACCTATATCTATGAATTTCTTCTCAGATATGTGCGGGTTGCATAACCGTAAGAACGTTGGATAAATTTACATGAGTAAATCAAAAATCGAAAAACACATTGGTAAATGACAGGATTCGAACCCAGGACCTGCAGATTGTAAGTCAAGTGCTTAACTACTGAGCTACCAACGCTCTCTTTTTCTCTCTTTCTTGAGTATGCGATAACACAAAAAATAGATTCTACTATATTTACGTTAATGCGATGAACGGAAAGTTGACATTTAACTAAAATTCACAACTCGCCATAACATCTGTAAGCTGTCATGTCATCTCTTGTTGCGTTGCAAGACAGTCACAACGGCACAACTGACCCATACAGCTGTCTGCGCATGATGTAATGCCGTTTGATAATGTTCGATGTCTATGTCTAAGTTCCGGTTGCAGATCTTACTGAGAAGTGTTTTGTAATACATCACACGTATGTTTGTAGCTCTATTGTTTATGCGTCTACATCTTTCGACAAATCATTGTCGAAATTATTTTATTTGGCGATAGAAATTGTACGACATTGAATGAAAAAGTTTTCAATAATTAAATTAGTTATAAGTACGTATCTATTTGAAAATAATTTCATATGTAGTAAACGGACGAGAAGAAAGTTGTGTTGTCGAATAAATATACCACATAGTACTATTGTTTATCTTCTTGAACGATAACTTATCGATATAGTTTACTTCTGAGATGTCGCTTAGTTTTTAAAGCTCTTGCTCTAATCTATTTACCATAATTCCTCGCCTTATGCGTTTCATTTTTTATTTCTTTTATTTTTGTATATATGTTACCGTGTAACATACATATATTACATAGCAAATATTTTATGATATCAGTTGTAAAACCACAGGTTTTTTATAATGATTTAGGATTTTTTCTTAATGTTTTATTCAGCACATTGCCAGGTTTTAGAAGGGATTAAATATAAGACCTTGTAACAAATCATTGTGCCGACAAAAACGTATAGAAACTAAGAAGAATAGGCACATATCTGTACACCCACAACACCAAGTTTTTAAACATAATTTCATACAGGAATGTCAAGATATTCCTTTTAATTATATATTATTTTCTTCCTCCTTCCATTTCATTATATATTATTCCTTTTTATTATTTATATTTATTCCAAAAGTAATTACAAGGTAATTTTAAATTAACAAGGTAATTACTTCTCAGATTTTTTGTGTTCCCATAGATACTTTCAAAGATAATGAAAGAAATTACTAAATGTTTTTATACATTTTTCATGTCAGTGAAAAACCACGTTTTTAAAAAGCTTGATTTAATATATAATATCCAATACCTTTCTTCTTGCTTTACTCGTTAGTACAGACTTTGAGAAGTTAAAATTTATAGTTATGAAACTTATTCTTGACTAGTCAATTTAAATAATACATACTGATCCTATTAAAATAGGAAGCGATAATTATATAAAAAATACTCAGGATTTACTCGCTGGAAAGTTGAATAACATGAAATTTAAACTAAGGTATGTCGAAGTGAACGGTCCACGCCTGGCTATGTACAAGACATCTCAATACGTGCATCGAATAAAGAAAAAATAAAAAAATGCACGAATAAATTACCTTCGAATACCTCTCCTGTCGCTTTACACTTACGAAGAATGAAAAGAAATATAAGTTAAAAATGTTGTTATTTAATTGCCATAGTACATTATTGATATATAATAGCCTAGATATTTTTTTCAAATCAAACGACTGACTACTACTACTAGTGTACTATTTATTATGCACGCCGTGCCACTCGTGTGTTAAGAACGTACAGTTAACCACATATAAGGCTAAGAGGTCACTTATTGTGACACGTATACCATTGCCAGTAAGAATAAAATCATAAATTTATAAATTTTCAGTTAAGATGTCTCATTTTAGTTATTATATTCATAATTTTGATTAAGTATTAATTTATTTTACTTCTGCTGATAGAATAATTAGTTAAATCACAGCTTAGTCTTCGTACCGGTTTTAGGAGCGCATACACAGGTCAGGTGAAGAAAAGGCGCGCGCGAAGGCAATATTCGTCAGTCGCACCAGGGTCGCCAGAGGGGTCGGGCCGCTATCTAGTCATTGTATTTTTTATCATATAATTTTTTTAAATATTGTAATCAAAAGGTCACCATGAAAGTGTTCATCGTATTGACGGCAGTGGCCGCTTTAGCAAGTAAGTCTTATAATGTCATTTGATATGTTAAAATTATTATATTCCGCTAATAATATCTAATTTTATACAACTTTATTTCACTCATAATCGATTTTCAAACATTAACTTATTAAAAATATTGAATGTACTTAATTTAATATATTTTCTTGTTGCGTGGTTATTTTTTTCTCATACAAAATTCTTCAACTAACGTTTTTTTGTTTTTGGAATAATTTTCAATACTATTCTTGTCCTTTTCATTTAAATGTCTCCATTGGAGAGCATCATACGAGTTTTAGTGCAAATAAAGAAGATTGGAAGAGGACTTTTTAACAACCATTTTATTTGAGACAATAATTTCCTAAACCCTTTGCTAACACAAACACTAATTAAAAAGTGAATAAGGCAATAAGTGACCCAATTTAGTCCAATTATAGAACTTAATTGTTAGGAAAACATGCACCAAACACTGTAATTTTTAAGCAATACATTTCATATGAACTTCCAGAATTTTGTAATTGTTCAAGAGCTATGAAAGAATCGACTTTGTGCTTGAACGCGTTGATGTCTTTTGTACTGAAAATTTACCGAAAGAAAAAGGAGTTCAGTGTCAAGATTTGGTGAAAAAAAAAAAACAAAATTAAAAACATTTTATATTTTTTGCTATTTTAAAGATCTTGTCTATTTTGTTAGCTTACCTGAGCATGTCTTATTCATGGGCCGTCTGCCACATGCGACATTTAATTTGTATTCAACATCATACTTATTTAACTACTAGCTAATTCTTTTAATATGTATTTGCTTAGGCATAGTAGGTAATCGAACGTTTTCAGTTTTATAAATACTTTTCATGTTAATAGAACTATAGTGTAAATAAGTATAACTTTCTGATATTGTCTTTTCGATATTACTTTACTAACTTCTTCACTTTAAATTTAAAAAGGAAAGAACAAAGTATATGCCAAAGATATGACACAATTTGCTTAAAGTGCGTATTTCATTGCTCAATGTCATTTCCAATACTTATTATATTTTTTATTGTAAACGTTCATTCGACATCAGCGCTATTTCTTGCGAGTTAATTTTACACTACAGCGAACCTAAAAAAGAAAAAGTAACTAAATAGACTACAAAGTGAGTTTGAATGTGAACGTCATCCTTGTGTAACCGCATACCTTGTTTCTTTGTATTCAGCCATCATAAATAAAAAATATAGTATTTCAGTCAAATGGAAAGTCCAATTTAGCGTTGTTACCTATTTCGGTGTGTTTCTCATAAAACCTTAATAAAGCAATAAAAGTTAAAACTATACACGTGATGGAATAATTGAGAAAAACGAATTACTTCAAGATTTACTTTGTTTTCTTTTTATATCACAGTAAAAAAAAAACTTTTTTTATAGTTTCTTTAAATGAGTATTATTTACCTCTATATATGTAAATGAATATATATTTTAATAAGCAGGCCATAAGCTATGTAATTGGACAGACCTATTTTAAGTCTATTCTTATCTAACCAAGTAAACTGGTTCCAAATTCATAGATTGTAATTCAGTAAGCTATGTCTAGGTCACAGTCTAATCGTACAAATGGTTCTCAAATGCCTGTACAATTAAGTAAATTACCTACTTAGTTTCTAACAGTGACTGGAAAAAACAATCACTGAAATGTTCATCAATACAATCCTATTTTTAAATCTTCTGCCCTAAAAAGCTAAACCTAAATAGCTTAGTTTTATTTTTAAAACCAACAAACATAAAAGTTCTTGAAAAAAGTAAATTGCTTCCTTTACTTGGAATTAGATGATAGAGATACTGTTATAATTATAATCTCTGAAAACTAAAAACAATTAGTAATTGCTGACTTAAGATATTTATTGTTAATTTACAAAAATAAATCCTATCTGGCCGAGGTCATTAAAAAACATAATTAATAAGAATTTATTATCAGATGTTCATAAAATTTTCATACATAAAGGATATGGTAGTCTTGGTACTAAAAATGTAATATTTAAAAGAGAACCGAGACTTTAAACAAACGCAGCTAACACGTTCACGGAAAATACCTTTTGACTTAATTAGTTATTTTTTAAATCTGTCACCGATGGCCAGGCAAACGTGACCACAGTCGAGTAACGAGTTTCCATAACCAGTTTTTCTTCTTTACTTTTAAGCAAATAAAAAACACGAAATTTAATGTGTCAAGGTTAGCATATGAATAAAGTAGCTTATGTTAAACTTTTAAATGTTAATTTGATAATTATACTGCGTTACACAAGTATTTTAAAAAAATACTTGATTATCATACTTTGGTTTGGAGAATGTCAATTTTAAGGATTCAAAGTTGCATCCAGTGTCTCCCTAACACTCTAAGTGCGATACTCGATACTCGATCTTTGTCGAACCTTTTATAAGATTAAATAATCTAAAATATCTAGACAAAAGTATTCAGGTCATTGCTTACATCGTTATAGAAGGTTCTCGATATTATAAAGGACTCAAGGATCTCAAGGACTCAAGGGAGTACAGAAATTCCTTTAGGGTCACATGACAGTGCCGACCCCAGTGCATCAGTGAGCGATGCACCGGTACCTCAATGTTGTAACTTAACTTTCACTTCTCGGGCCGTTCGCGTTGCGTCACTCGCATGTTGCGTTGAGCGCGGGCGTCGCGCCTCCGCTGTTAATACATGCATAAAAACACATGCAAACAATTAACCCCCGTAATTTTAGTGATTGATTTTTAATTTTCATTATGCACATGATATATAAATATTTAAATTCTTTAACCTTTTAAATAAATGAATAATACTAACACGAACTTAACATCGATTATCTTATAATAATACAGCTTATTATATTATCATCATTTATTCAATTAGTATTAATTAAAAATAAAATTAACATCGTTTTGACATTTGGCAAAAATCTTCCCAACTTCCTGATATAATTATATATTAAAAATTGTACTTTAATGAAAACGAACACGATATGCAAATTCGTAAGAATCTCTAACACGCCGATCTGCTTTTGTTTTTTATCATAATATATTCATTTATGTATGAGCAGTTACGACAGCAACTTAATTTAATTTACTTTAATAAATTAAGACTTGTATACAAAACAGTGGATATTAGGGATCCAACTACTAGTTAATCTACCTGTATAATGTTAATAATTTATATTGACAAATATGTCACTACTTAGTTGAAATGTCAAATCATCCTGTAACTAGGTTCAATCAACTAGATTTAACTATTGCTTAACGTATCACTGTAGCTGTTGCGTGTCAATATCTTAAGTCGTTGATTATGTAACGTGTGTTCTTATGTAATAAAAAATCTGGCACGCTTCACTATGACAATGTCAGAATACGGACACGAGGCCTGTTCTATCAGATAATGCTTTCACTTAGTTTACCACGTCATAATAATTACGCGTAAATGATTTCAAATCATAAAAAAATACAGGAATTTTACTATTTTTTTTTAACATAAACTTATCTTATTTCCTAAGGTGCCCAATTCAAATGCCCGAATAAGGATGGTCAATACGAGGATGACAGACAGTGCGACAAATTCTACGAGTGTGTAGATGGCGTCGCCACCACCAAAATTTGCCCCGACGGTCTGGTGTTCGACCCCACCATTAGGAAAATCAACAAGTGCGACCAACCCTTCAACGTTGACTGTGGAGACAGAACCGAATTGCGTAAGTTTTTTAACACCTTAAATATTTCTAAATCTATAAAATAGTTCATGAAAATAGACATAATAAGTATCATATAAAGTAAAAAATATTAGAAATTATAACCCTTACTAGTTCTAAATTAAAATCCGAATTAGAAATATATATTTTATTTTACAAGCAATGTCATACCAGTATAAGAGGTCGTTCACAGGAACGAAGTAAAGTGAAGGTATCCCGTCTACCTTAGACCACCTAGGTCACACTCGTTTGATTTTCTAGGCCAATCAGTTGTACATTTACGAGATAATTATATGTCCTTATGCGAACGAAATAAATACATGAGACTGTTGCGATGCGGTAGACTATGTTAATTAAATACTTAAAGTAAAGCTTTTTAAATGATGTTGTAAATTACATTCCGCAAGTGTGACTACTCAGTTTGAATAATGAGCGACAGTAAGTTGACATCAAAATTTTATTTACCTACAAGATCGTAGACTTGTCAGAGAATAATCGAGCATAGATTTTAGCTGGATATGCGCAGTTAGGCATTGTTTACCTTCAATTGCTATGGAGAACGTTGTCCAAAGTTCGTGACGCGAGTTTTAATGTCAAAAACGTTGTTCGTTTAGTATTATACTGATTTTATAGAAATTTTATACACACCGTGTAACGAAACGTGAAAGGAATTCGATACCGGACAACGCAACTCGTCGGTCCAAGGCGAATGGGTTGAGAACGGAACAAATTAAAAATAGCGACATTTTATTTAGCGAGTCTATCGAGTGAAATAAACTTCTCACACTTCCTTGTCTTTATTTCATTATTTATTCTTACTGTTAATACGTATTTCCTTGTGGAATTCACGAGGCTTCGTGTCTCAAGGTTCCGACACTGTCACCGATATCGCCCCATGTCTACAATGAAAGTCATGTCCTACTAAATCTGATGCAATATATTGGTTTCATAAATGATTCGATTTCAAAAGTTGTTTTGGTGTTGACTCACATTGTCGTTTTTTGCAATAACTATGAACGCGTAACACAGCAGTATTGATAAAATTTTATTCGAGAACATTAACTGACGTCATTGTATTATACGTTTTAAGTTTAGGTTTTAAGTATAAGTATAAAAGCGTATAATAAAATATTTTAAATCGTTCGTTTGTATTACAGAGCCCCCTAAGCCCACCAGCCAGTGCCCCCGTCGCAACGGTTTCTTCGCTCACCCCGATCCTTCCGTATGTAACGTCTTCTTCAACTGTATCGAGGGTGACGCTATTGAAGTCAAATGTACCGCCGGCCTTCACTTCGACGAGTACTCCGGTACCTGCGTGTGGCCCGACTCCGCTGGAAGACAGGGGTGCCAAGTCCAGGAAAGTGAGTATCCACCATTGTTCATTTATTAATTTTGAAATCTGCGTTATAAAAATAATATATCATCTAGCTATTGTATATAAGTAGTACATATAGTTGCGTAGAGATTAAATATTTACCATTAATTATTCCTTTCTTTAGAGAAAACCAAGGACGGTTTTGAATGCCCCAAGGAGCAACTAGTGGACGCCCAAGGCCAGGCCGTCGCCCACCCCAAGTTCCCCCACCCTAACGATTGCCAGCGCTTCTATGTGTGCCTGAACGGAGTGGAGCCACGTGACCTTGGTTGCCAAGTCGGCGAGGTCTACAACGAAGAGTCACAGAAATGTGATGCCCCCGAAAATGTTCGCGGATGGTCAGTATTACAACTATTATTATAATTCATTTATTCTCTTATTATTTATATAATACATTTTATAAAAAAAAATTTAACAAAATATATTATATAAAAAAATTATTATAATAATTATTATAATGCGATTGTACCTAAATTTAGCTAAAGCAAAAAATTAAGTTTCAAAAACATTTTTTGGATACTTTTTTAAACCCAAAAGTTTCTTTCAAATACGAAAAAAATTAACTAATGAGGTTACTATGGTAACTAGAACCATAACTTAACTGAAAATTTCATTTTGTCAATATTTTATTAATACTAAATAAATTGTAATTTTTTTTTTACAGCGAGGATTGGTACAAGGATGCGGAGGAAGCTGCGCCCGCACCTAAATCGAGAAATTAAATATAGTGCTACTATTAATTTAGTTACACCTAAGACTTGATAAGTTAATATACTTTAAGACAATAATTTTTTCCGTTTTATTTCATAGCCCTTATAAACTTATATATGACTTTTTATATAAAATATTTTGCGTTGACTCTGAGTATTAGGTATATACAATTCAGGTACATGTCAAAAATATTATTTCACATAACCTAGAATCAATATGTCTACGGATGCTACGAATATAACATTTCAAATACCCAAGTCTAAATATAAAAAATGAATACATACGATTTTAGTTACTTTAATCAAAAACTACCAGTTTATAAATATGTAGGCTGTCTGGACACAAATTAATTCTATAACAAACTAAGGCGGCTACATTGCTGATAATTAGATTTTCTTTTTCCTGTAAACTGGGCGCCGCGTTAAGACCTTATCTACGTATTCAGTAGTTATCAAAATTTAAACATTTTTTAATTTTATTCAATTAAGAAATGAAAATTATTGCAATTATAAAACAATTAACCCAACATTCAAGTGGCTCAGCTCACTTATTAAATTAAACACACCTTTCACTACATCCTAGTAGTTAATGTCATTGTACGCATACGTTTAACCTATGCCTAGTACTGGATTTTACTGGCTATTGCCATTTTTAAGTAATGAGTAATCATTACTTGTAGAAAATGTTTTAAATGTCGTCACATAAGTTACAAAATAAACTGCCTAAGTATTTAAATAATTCGTAACGGTTACGATCCTTCAGTATTTCCGAGTAATTTGAAAATATTTAAAAGAATTTGATATTACATCGTTTTTTTTCATTTAATACAATATTATTATAATACAAATCGGCTGGTAATTATTCAAAAAACTATATGAGAGTCGACGATACACTCAACAATTTTCAGTAAAGTTATCAAGTTTCAAAAGTTTCAAAGTTTCAAAAGTTATCGTAAACAGCAATCAGGAATTTTTATACATCTATGTTACATTTTACCGCAAATTCAGAAACGGCGGGAATCGTGCGTTTACAAAGCGTGCGATTTGAAACCGCAAAATTGTGTAAGTATTCAGACGCAGGTCATTATAAAGAAAATTGCGTGCCCTGATAGCGTTCGTTCGAATAACAAAGCAATAGCGAGCTCCAGGAAATCCATACAAAAGATATCACACAGGCGCCGCACGATTCTATTTTCCTGGGCATAAGTGGCTGTAATCTCGCGATTAAATATCTACCTACGTAAATAAGATCCGCTTGATTTCGCCGCGATTTTAAAACAGCGCGATTGCCGCTATGTCTAAACTAGCACTTAAATGCAGCGAATCGCATTGTACTCTGCATACAAATTAACTTTAAGTAACTGCATTAAATTTAAAGACATACTTCAAAACTATGTTTAGCAAATCACCACATTAATAAACGTGGCCGTTAAAATTAACCACTTTCAAAAATTAATGTCTCATAAAATAACCTTGAACATGCTATGTACATTGCTGTTATCTTAATTTTGATTATTAATAATAAATAATTATCATCTTCAAGATATTATCAGTCCATTCTACGTATCAAATTTGTCCCACTAAGAACAATGAATTCAGCGAACAGAATGTACCAGGGTCCTTCTTTCAGTACATCCCATTTCAATACATAGATAATTTAAAGCTGACCATAGCCACACAGAACTTGTTGATTACTCCGGCTTCGAGCATAAATTATTATCATTTTTATTTTAATATATTGTCATGTTGGTAATTTTTTAATTACTTTATCTACATATCCCGCTCATAACATAATATACGCAAGTTAAAAACATATTATATTTATATGTTTTTTTTTTATTTCTTGTATTTCTTAAATAAATTTAAGCTACTTACGATGCACAGACTGACTTCGGTGAAAGGAAGTTAGAGTACATTTGCAAAATACTGAATCAGAAGACGTGTACGAGTATTGTTTTTGAATGCAATTTGAATGTTTTCTGTGTAAAGATAAAAATGTTTTCGTATTACAAATACATAATCGTTATTGTGAGTTGTTTATTAAAATAGACATCTAAATAAATAATAACTATGTTTAAAACATTACTGATCTTTATCAGTCGGGTAACAAAATGGCCATGCTGTAAAATTGGTTAAGGATCTAACGTTATTCCTATTTTTACTGAAAACAATGACAGTTTATATTCTTAAAAGCTGCAAAAAGTATTGTTTTTCCACACTTAATACCTCAGTATAACAAAGCTATCTAAAAAACAAAATAGTAGAATCATTGAAAATAACATTTAACATTTGAATTTGCTTTCAGTCATTGTATTTATATATGCACGTTATCAATACACGTCGACTATTACAATACGTGAATACCTTTCAGCGATTCGTTGAATCAAACAAAGGCATTATCCGAATCGAATTACAGTCTTCTTCTACAATCGAAGTAGTGAATATGAATCACTGCATTATGCAACTGAGGTGACGGCGCGCCGAACTTAGTCGCGTGCTATTTAAGTTCAAACAGTACTTCTCAACTATAGACCAAAAAACTTATATAGCCCCCTTCTGTCAATGATATAAAATACCACAAAACCTTATTGGGCTCTATAGACCGACAAACTCGTCGTGTCTTGATTCTGCCTGTACCTAAGTAGGTTTTACATATTTTTTTGCAGAACTAACCGCGATAAGAGCGATATGATACGAGTAACCAGTTACTCATACCTTTACCTGGATAAGTTTCTAGCAATATAATAAACAACTGAGTACTAAAATTTTCCGCCACCACAATTAAATTATTTAAAAGCTTTTTATTGGGTACACTATCAACTATAAAACGCGTAATGTACATCAAATGTCAGCGACCTTATTCTATTCTTGTATTCTTTAGTAGTTGTAAGTGATGAATGTACGTACTATTAAACAATTTTTAGTAGACTATGAAAGGATACTGTTTTGAAAAAAAAAAACCAATAAAATTTGCGGAATAATATTTGAGCTCTTTGAGTCTTTCAGAATATCAAAATTATCGTAGGAGGCAAAGACAACATTCCAGAAAGTAAATTCTATCAACAACTAACTCTTTAAAATAAGCATTATGAAAGTTGGAATAAAGCATTTATCTCTATACAAATTTAATGATATTGATTAGTTAAAAAATCATACTTTAATATATCGATAAGGGCTGATTAAAGTTTGAGACGCAATGCGCTCGTGCAAGTCGTGCCCAAGGCATACGCAAGCACGGGTCCTAGCTGACAATACTAGAACCAGTTTTCGACAGACATTCTGTTACCCAACCTTAATTGTTGCTCGCGTTACTTAATTTGTTCATATCAAATGCTTATCTAGATCTTGCTACATACCAAATTAGAAAATACGTATGTATGTAATAAAGTAATTTTATCAACTGTCAGAACTTTCACGAGGTAATACGATAACTAAAACTTAATAAAGTTTACGATTATTTGTGAGAAATTGAACTTACGAGAAGAATACTTAATCTCTCTAATTGAACTCAAAGCTTTAGTTAAGTTAGTTATTAAATAACCACGTATTTAACGCTAGTTTTATCTCTAAAATTTGTTTTAAGAGAAAACAAAAATAATCAACAACTTGCAATTTCCCTAATATGATCTCTTATATGTTTTGAATCGTCCGATCAAAATTTGAACGCTATTGTAACAAAAAACATCATGTTTCTGATAAAAGTTTGAAACACATTTTCGATGATACAGAACCTTTTCCGCATTTAGTTTTTTAAAAAAACCGCTTGAGTTTTTTTTAAAAACTCAATGCGGACAAAGCTGCGAATAAATTCTTGTTTTTCATAAAGATGTTTTCCTTACCTTCGATCATAAATTAAATACAACGAAGTATCACAAGATACCTTCTTTTACTTTAAAAGGTGGTTACAATAATTTTACCATGAGAATGACCTTGAGACGGACAGAATCAAGGTAATCGCCTCCGGCTAAGAGTAATAACACACAATTGATACTTGCTTCGTATTTATACGGTATATTTATAGAACAACTTTTTCTTATTTATTTTGCAATCCCATAATTGAGTAGAATAATGTAAGTAGAATTTTTATGAAAGCATCACTTTATGTATGCTTAAAGTAAATTAAACTAGTCTTTTTAACATAATCGTATATTTTAATTATGTAGTATTCACGTACGTACGTATTATACTGATGAGTAGAAATAAAAAGTCAGGTATAAAATCTGCGTTGTGTCCAGAATCTTGTATAAAAGATTCGAGAACAATCTAAATACGAAACATAAGTGATTTCGTAAAAATGAGCTTGTTATTACGTGACTTTCACGTAACAACAGTAATTACTAAGTAAATAATAAATTAAAATTAATAGAAACATTTTCCGCACTAAAAAATTATACCTCTAGATAATAGTCTACTAAAACAAAGTTCTTAATTGTAGAAAATAAATTGGAGTTAATTTCGTAAAATTTAATAGAGATAAAAACCGGTACGTTACGGGTCATGTATAAAAATTAAGGATATATTAAATGAGACTTGGTTATGCAGTTTATGAACGCAAGCGATATTTTCGAATGTAGTGTAGGCAAGCCGTGGCCCAATGGACGCGGTCGCAAGCAATACGGAGCAACCTTCGGTGGGAACCACACGTGCACCCAGATAGGCACTTTTACATACACTTTTTTAATTTTAAAACAACATGTTAAGTTTAATATTAGTAAGCTTAGCTGTTTGCGGAATTGGTAAGTGTTTTATCTATTTAATTTTCATAAATACGAGATAGAAGTGAACTTAATTTGCGTAGTTAACTTTCTTTGATGATTTTTTAAAATAAGTTTAGACTTAATAAGTCCATGTAGTTGACACTGGATATAACTTTAGCAATTATATTATTTTATTTCAATATAAAAAATTGTGATATTTTTATCGACTTGTATTTTATGTCAGTTACATTAAGTTACCATTACCTTGTCGGAAAATGAATTGTAAAAATTATTAAAAACATTTCGTTCTGCTTCATCTTAAGTTTGTATTAAGTAAACTCTGATACTCTCAACGTTATACAAATTTTTGGTACTTATAGCAATTTACTAGCCACAAATTTTTGATAAGAGTATATGTAAGTAGCAATATACTTTATTAATTTCTATTCTATAATAAATTAATCGAACTAAAGTTTACTGTCAACTTTCAAAAAACATGTTTTAATTATGAAACATTTCAAGTAAAGTTAATTTTGTCTTCAGTGAATAATGATTGCATCAACAAAAATCAATTGGAGTCAGTAAAGTATGTACCATACAAAAACGATTACATGTGCATAAACGACTAACTTGAACTTTCTGAACTTTAAGTTATGCATCGTCGTGCTTTTAAGAGGATTATGAAAGCTTTTATAAAGTCACCAAGGACTTTAGTGAATTCCAACAGACTTTTCTTGCTTGCTTCTAGTTTAATAAATACTTAATTCTAACAGTAATGCTCTAACTTGACTAAAATTCAGTAACTTTCATAAATTGTAGGATAAGTAATTGAAATAATTATTATAACTTAGTAATCTATTAAAATGATATATTAGAAAAAGATAATTTCTCAAGTTACCGAACTGTCATACATGTCTTCTTCCCTATTACGATACCCATACATAATACTTAATTTATTAGCTTATGTCATAAGTTAATGTATTTTCTAAAAACTTATGCAAGTAATCTCCATCTAATGTTTGTATTTCATTTTATATACAATCTAGAAGTTATCATCGATATTTACTAACATATGAAATTATTTTACGGCTGTTACATTGATTTATTTTCAATTTATGACGATATTTAACACTTTACAAAATAAAAAATCAATCATCCTTCAAAGGCCTAATAAAACGACGTGTCCTCCTTTCACTGTTTACTAGTGAAATATTGCCCCAATAATTTCTTAATGCACATTTTGCGAAGCAGTAATGTACGTTACAGGCAATAATGCATGTTTTGCAAGGCCAATTTGACTATCGGACGTTGTCACGAAACATCAAATTTTTCGAAATCCCTAATGTGGTAAGTTGCAATTTTAAGTGCGAACTTAGTACAATAATTAGAGCAAGGTGAAATTATTTAAGTCTCATTATAACGCAGTTACCTTCAAGAGTAGTAAATAGACTGATGTTAAGCTATTGCTTACTATATTTCGGTCATGTGGCTACTTAACTTACTTAAGTTGTGAGGAAAGTTTTTTAGTATGGTCCTTTTAAGTTGCCAAAGAAGGCTTCTGGGGCGAAATTTACAATTCTCTCACCAAAGGAACTCTCTTATAGCCAATAATATAGACTTATTGTAATCATCTGCAATGAACTCGAGCTGGAGTAAACAAAACTAAAATTATAAAGACCTACTCTCTAATTTCCTTAATTAAAATTAAATTAGTGTCAAGTCTGTTGTTTGTTGGTTTCATTAGTATCGTCATCAGGGTCAAGATCAGCTACATTCTATTCCTCTCGCAAACATTCCTTGCTGCAAACACTTCGTGTGTTACGTTTCCTCGAAATTAAAATCATAGTCGCTCTAAATTACTCAGCTCAAGAATGTGGCTAGCATATATTTTGAAGCGAATATATTGCCAGTAATTTTCCGTAATATTAAATATAAAATTTATAAATTCAATTCAACTGATTTGACATGTTTTTAAATCAGTTAAAATGTGAAATTGTAAGGTGGTTTAATAATTATTACTAATTACTATAAGAGTCCCTTAGTGTACCTAAGGGTCTACTTAAATATTACAGAACTGTGACTGTGACAGTTAATTAGTTGAAAAAGCTTGATTTGTTTAAGTACTAAAGTAACAAAGAAGCAATATAATTTTATGTTTGTAATTCGAAGTTAATCGGTAACTATCAATATTGCCGTAAGGTTTCCTGCAATTAAAAAATTATTTTTTTTAAAAGTGGCGTCCAAAATGGAATGTAATTTTCTTGCGTCAGTTGTCCTTAAGTTTTACTTCCTTACTCTTATTACTAGTATGAAATAGAACTGATATTTTTGTACTGTATTTTTTTTTAATTCTCAGTAAAGTACTCGTAAAGATCAAAATTATGAAATTATTTTAAAATATGGAATTTCAGAAACAAAATATTCTAAGTTTATTTACTGAGAGGTATTTTCTTTCAGTTTCAGGTCAGGATTTCGACTGTCCCGGCAAAAGCGGCTTTTATCCGGACCCGTACCAATGTGACCTTTACTACAAATGCTCCAAAGGTCAGTATGACACCTAGAAAGGTCAACGAGTATCTAGAATATAATATGTAAAAGCTGTGTATGTTGCTTCAAGCCTTATACATAGTATTCAACAATTTCTTCACTAACTCGTATATTTAAGCGGTAGTAGATTAAGCAATAGTTTCAGAGAACGACAATATTACAGACCAATTTTATGCTTATATCTATTTTACTAAATGTCAATAATGTCATCAAAAATTTGGAAGGAGTTTAGCAATCTTTTACACAATAGCGATTTAACTATTTTAATATTATTTTATATACGAATGTTTGGATATGTGGATGGATAGATGTTCGTCAGATACATTAGATAGATCTGCAGAACGGCTATACGGATCTCGATGAAATTTAGCATAGATGTAGAACATGGTCATAAAAGAACAGATAGGCTATTAATTGGAACGAAGTTCCTTATCGCGCGTTGTGAAAGGGGGCTAGACGGAAAAAATTCTTACGAAAAAGTTGTCACGACACTTTTTGCTATAGTAAGTATGTTAACGACGAATGAGCGCTACTTCACCATGGCAACGACGTGACAATATATAACGAAAATTCATAGAAATAAAATGTACTTCTTGTGAAGACTTAAGTTTTTTATGCATAGAATAAACATTGGTTCCTTCACTAATTAATTGAAAGGAACTTCGTTCCATCCGGGTGTCCCTTGACACCCCTCAAGTTTTTTTTTTTATAATTCCACGCGAACGGAGTCACGGGATAGCTAGTTTAATTATAAAAATCACACAATTGAATATTTTTTTTATAGTTTGATATTGTTTACTTCATTCATTTATGATCATGGACGTTTTTTTCTTTCAGTCGTATTAACAATTGTTTGTTTAAATTATTTCAAAAAATTTTGTATCTTAAAACTCAGATTTGTATTTATGTAGATGCTCAGATTCTGTATGATTACGAAATTTATACTCGTGTAGTTAATAATTTATCCCTTTAAAAACATTTATCTATATCCTATGTAATGTCCAACGACCTCGTTGAGAGATTTCTCAATTTCACACCGTTGCAGTCCGGCCAATGAACCGAATGGCATTCTATCGGCTAATGCACAGCTTACCTAGGTATAAATAAAATAGAATTTAAACAGAAGTATGCGATAGAACACTAATGTCTTAATAAGTCATAATAAAACCGTTTTAATAAGAGGTGAAAACGTGATATTACTATTAATATTTCCACAGATTGCGTTATAAATATCCGAACTATCTATATCTATATATCTATTTTTAATTTTATCTTATGTTATCTGTGTACTTGAAATAGTTATATGACTTATAGTGACTTTAGACTTTATGTAACAGTTGACTTGGTCCTCCGTGATTTAATATCATTAGTGTCCTATGGTGTCTTGGTATATTTTAAATATATACCTACCTATTAGTCGCATCACGTCACTAAGCATCGCGTCACATCGAGTTGCGTTTGTCGCTTAATGCTCCTAATGTAAGATGCATGCTTTCTGTGTAATAAATAAAAGCTGTAGACAAAAAAGTATATTAAATAGATAATCTTGCGTAATGTTAAAAATACAAAAGTTTGGACGGGTGTATGTTTTACTAGCAGGTAAGTCCAAAACGAATAGAATTAACGGATCTGCATGAAATTTTGCTCAGATATAGATTACTATCTGAAGTAGCATATAGGCTTGGCGCTTACCAAGTTTTTTTTTAATTCCATACGAAAAAATCGCAGGTTAAAGCGAGTGGTTACATAGAGCAAATATTTTAATTCAGTACGCCTACGTGTTAGTGAAATGTTACGTTGTCATTTACAAAGTTTCTAAAATGTTTTGTTCTAGTTTCAGCAACTAGTTACATATCCGCTTCGAAAGCTAGAACGTTTACTCTCTACGATATCGACAAAATACGGCGCATGAAAATCGAAATTCGCAGTATTCGTGATTCGAATCAATAATCTTGTTCATTTTAAACTTAGAATTTTAATGTATCTAAAACTATAGTAAAAGCATAAACAGAAATATAGATTTAAAACACTCAAACTGCCACACTCGCCTTTTATCAAGCAGTCCCATAGTATCTTATACAAAATCTATATTAAAGGTTCCTTAATTAATTATTGCACATATTTGAGTTCAGGCATAAGTCCTAACGGCTACTCTGTGTATCACAGTAAATTAATTTTAGTTTCGAAAACCATGCGTAATTGAACCATACAAGGTAATACAAGTAATTATTTTCGTTATACATAAAGAATTACGATACCCGCCACATTTTGTGACGTTGGAGTAAGGTTTGGAAATCATTAACAATGCAGAACTAGTTCAGTTTGAATTGCAACAGATTTCCCTTTTTTATAAAACTGTAATCTGAATATTATGTAAAATATTACTCGTTGACTCCCTCATCACACCATTCTAGTGATAGCTTCCATAGTCTTTCACTTCCTCTTGAGGTTTCTGTTGAGGCAGCGTTTGCTTCGTTTCCCAGAAATTTCAATGTTGTTCATATAAATGCCCAGAGTGTTCCAGCACATTACTCTGATCTTCTTGCCACCTTCTCTAACAACCGAAATGTCCAAGCCATACTTATATCTGAATCTTTCTTTAAGCCCTGTCTCCCTTCAAGTTCCTACTCATTGCCTGGTTTCGTTCTCATTCGTAATGACAGAACAGGCAAGGGCGGAGGTGGCGTAGCTATTTATCTCAGAAGCCACCTTCCCTACAATATCCTCGATAAATCTCCCTCTGATTACTCCGAATCCTCTGAACACCTTTTGATTGAAGTATTATTTGGTCATCTAAAATTGCTTCTTGGTGTGTTCTATTGTCCTTCTCTCCATATTGATTATTTCCATAAGTTAGAAGTCTTATTAGAAAAATATGTCACCACCGTAGATCATACAATCATTATGGGGGATTTTAACACCTGTCTAGTAAACAATGACAAACTACATCGGACCCGTGCCTCGAAACTCTATTCCGTAGCAAAATCCTTAAATCTTAATATCCTTCCCCTTGGTCCAACGCATTTCTCTCCTAACTGTGCACCCTCCCTGTTAGATCTTATTATTGTATCCTCGCCTGATCATGTATGTGCCCATGGACAATTTAACGCCGAAGCTTTCTCCTACCATGACCTTATCTTCCTCTCTTACAAAATACGTTGTCCTAAACCCAAGCCCCGTATAACTCTTCAGCGGAACTTCAATTCTATAGATACGGATAAGCTTTTGGCAGATCTCTATGCTACTGACTGGAATGCGGTTTATTGTGCTCCCACTTTGGACGAAAAGATGGAAGTCTTTAACACTCTGTTATTGCAAGTGTTTGACTTACACGCACCTCCTCGTCCAATTAGGCTGAAACACCTGCCCGCGCCTTGGCTGACTGATGACATTAAAAGCTATATGACCAAAAGAAACGCAGCTAAAGTTAAATATAGAAATAACCCTACTGATCTGAACCGCAATAAATATAAAGAGCTACGAAACAGATGCAGCAGATTATGTAGAGATGCACAGCGTCGACACATTCACTCTGCTGTTAGTAATGGTGATCCCGCTAAGGTTTGGTCGTTTCTTAACTCTCTTGGTATTGGTAAATGCAAATCTCCCCTTTCTCCGAATCTTGACCTTGATGCCCTCAATGTTCACTTCACTTCTGTTTGCTCCATCCCAAGCTCAGTAAAACAACAGTCTATTAATGCTCTCTTACCCCCTCCGTCATACGATCCCCCGTATCCTTCCTTTGTTTTTAAAACTGTTTCTCTGCAAGAAGTTGAGAAAAGTATAACTGACATCAAGTCTAATGCTGAGGGTGTTGATGGCATTAGTCGGAGAATGGTCACTCTCAGTTCAGCAGTTGTACTCCCTGTTCTCTGCCATATTTTCAACTACTCGCTCAGCTCCAGCACATTTCCGAACTGTTGGCGTAAAGCCGCAGTAATCCCAATTCCCAAAGTGCAATGTCCTACTTTACCTACTCACTTTCGACCTATTTCCATCCTTCCTTTCTTATCTAAAGTCCTAGAGCGTCTCGTCTATCAACAGCTAAGTATATTTATTAACTACAATAGCTTGCTCAGTCCTTTCCAATCTGGCTTTCGCTCCGGCTATAGTACCCTTACCGCGCTAACCAAGGTCACCGATGATATTCGCCTGGCTATGTCCAATCAGAAACTTACTGTCTTAGCCTTACTTGATTTTAGTAATGCCTTCAATACTGTAGACTATGACATCCCTAGTGCAATGTTAAGCGCGCTTCACGTCTCTGTTCCTGCAGTTGAATGGTTTCGCAATTATCTTTCTGGGAGGCAACAATGCATACGGGCTGATGATCGTGTATCAAGCTTCTGTGACATTTCTGCTGGTGTGCCACAGGGCGGAGTTCTTTCCCCTCTTCTGTTCTCTATTTTCATCAACTTCCTCACTCCCCTCCTCTCCTGTTCCTACCACCTGTATGCGGACGATCTCCAAATTTATACCCACGCTCCTGCTGATGACCTTAATACAGCTGTTTCCGTAATCAATAAAGATCTGGCCACTGTCCTTCGTTGGAGTCAAAGTCATGGTCTAACGGTAAACCCTAATAAGTCTCAAGTTATAGTTATCGGTGGATCGAAGCAGGTTAATAGGCCCAATTATGACACTGTTCCCAAAATCATTTATGACAATATAACACTACCTTGGAGCGATGCAGTCAAGAACCTTGGTATTTATATAGATTCAACACTTAATTGGTCTCAGCACATTTCAGAAGTTAGTCGCAAGATTTTTGCTGCGGTAAGGTCACTTAACCGTTGGAAAAACCTTCTGCCTGTTAAGACTAAAGTTGAACTTGCGCAATCCCTACTTCTCCCTATTCTGGACTATGCAGACGTTTGCCTTACCGATCTCAGCGAAGAACTTCTTAACAAATTAGAAAGGTTACAAAATGTTTGCATCAGGTTCGCCTTTGGACTGCGTAAATATGACCACGTCTCCGAATATCGTCAGAGGCTCGGTTGGCTTCCTATCAGGCTCCGTCGAGACGAGCATGTTCTTGTCCTCCTGTACAAAGTCCTATTTGATCCTCGCTCTCCCCCCTATTTGAAGGAGTGTTTTCATTATCGTAGTGTTGACCTTTGCCGTGTTCTACGCTCTGGGTATGGTAATGTACTTGATGTGCCATTTACTAGGTCGGGTTATTATCTGAATTCGTTCACGGTGAAAGGTGCGAACTTGTGGAATGAGCTGCCTCGTGATGTTCGTGAGTCAAAGTCCCTAGCTATATTCAAATCTCAGCTACATAGCCATCTCCTGAATAAAGCCACTCGCTAAATCTATTATATATTATGTAAGTTGTATATTCTGTTTAGTATATTCGTATTTAACTAGTTTAATTATACATAGTTCTTGCTCTTATTTATTTATTTTTGACCTTTTTTTTATATTTATGATACACCCCGCTATTTATGTTAGTCTCTCCTGTCCCACAGGGTTGCCTGGAAGAGATCGCTTATAGCGATAAGGCCGCCCTTGCTATGTAAATTAGTATTTAGTAATTTTTCTGTATATTTTGTATTAGCAATAAGAGTTAATAAATAATAAATAAATAAATAAAATATTATAAGTTTAATTTAATTGAGTGATAACTTATATAAGTAGTAATATCGATTGATACACATGAGCTTTACTTATATAAATAGATATGGAAACAAATTAAATAATTTGAAATCCCGAATATAATATGTAAAAATATAACCAGTCAATTTGGATCGGAAAAACCTTAAATATTTCTGTGTCTATTATGGTAAAGAATGCAATCAGTGGGCCTATCATATTTGTGATAATCGCCTTCGTATCATGATCGTCAATTATGTCAAAATTAGTGTGAGATTTTAGGTGTACTAACGATACTATGTCAATTTTCAGAAATATTCGTGCTGGGACCACTGATTTCCTTTATTAACATACATGTGTGACATGGTTAATGTACCAATAAATACAACCGCACATGCAAACAAGTGAATGCAGTAGTAAATTGATAGATATCTAGAGAGTACAGATAGTTATAAATGTTCGTAATAGACACGTTACCACACCGCGACCGCGAACGCGACAGGCTCGAGTTACTGTTATCATTGCAATCGTTACTGACCCCGTTATAGTTATAACTTATATTTTAATTGGCGTAGTAGCGTAACGACTAGGGTAAAACATGTGGAATAAAAAATATATTTTTATATATTACTAGCTGTCGCTCGCGACTCCGTCCGCTTTGAATAAAAAAAATCTAAGTAAGTAGCCTATGTGTTCTTCCAGACTATGTTCTACTGACTACGACCTGAGCCAAATTTCATTACGATCCGTCGATCCATTCCGGAGATATCTTCAAGCAAACATCCATCCATTCATCTTTAGTAAGATAGAAATAATAATAATGAATTGCAATATCCTAATTAAGCTTATTTTTTAATTATTTAAACTTCAAAACCCTTTAATCTGTATGGTCACAATGAATCCGCGAAAACCCTTCTCAAACCTTCCATCAATCGAGCAAAAAACAAGTTGATGAACTCATAACCATTCGAGGGATTTTATTATTTCCCAAGAGTAACCCTGAACTTTGGTATTAAATGTGTTTACTTATAACTGAAGATCGTATGCAATTCAAAAGAGCAGTTTCAAGGCTATTCATTGACATTAAACTGCAGACAATATTTTTTTTTTATTCCAAAAATGTTTTCATACGAATCGAAAGGTTTTTAAGTTACAAGGACATTGCACCTTGCAAAGTAAATTTATAGCATACTGTTTCATAACAATCATCCTTCTAATGTGCAAGCTTATAAAATTTTCCGTATTATAAAATTTGGAATTAACATCACGATAAAGTTGACTATCTATTATACCACACAGCGAGCACGAAGGCACAGTGCCACAATTGTATAAAGTAGATCGTGGAGACATGATTAAGTTAATTAAATTTTTACCAAAACTATTTGTAGTATAACATTGTAATTTTCTTACAGGTGTGGCGGAAACAAAATTATGTCCTGATGGTTTAGTTTTCGTTGATGAAAACCCTAACAAAGAACGGTGCGATATTCCGTCAAACGTTGACTGCGGGGATAGAAAAGAATTACGTAAGTTTATTTATTGATATTATTCGTTTATTTTAATTTTAAATCATTCTATCAGCAGTTCACAAATAACAAGGAAGACGTAAAATATCGCCAAATTTGTATTTATAATTAAGTAGCTAATAGCTATAGAATTTAAATATTTTCATCGTGAATTGTCGAAAACGCATTGATGCAATCGAAATGAGAACCACAACCTATACTGGAATAAAGTTATGAATGTACACTTTTTAAATTCCTTTGTATCTAAAATTATTGAATTTTACAAAACGCAGTCAACATAAATCATGCATTTAATTTGTTGTTTGATGTTAAGATTGATAATTCTGTGATATTATCAATCTTTGTCAAACAGATTAGACGAAGTATATTGCATATGACCTAAAGTTATTTGACCTAGCTTATTCACGAAGTTAACAAATATTAATTTTAATAATTGTGATGCGATATTTAATAACGGTATATAAGTTGACATACGTTTTAATATCTATAGAAGTAAACTCTTGAAATTAATAGTAATTAGTAAAGGTGTTAAATGTTTTTAATCATTCGACATATTAACTAGTGGTATTATTATATTATTAATGTATTTAACCCAACATTGCAGAAGAACCAAAACCAACAAAAGATTGTCCACGTCAGAACGGATATTTCAAACATCCCGATCCTCAGGTAAAGAAACATGATTAATTTTTCAATAAAACAATTCTTATTTAATTTATTCTCTCTAGTGCTACAGTAAAAATAAAATCTTGGAAAACATTGTGTAGAGCTTACTTTTTAATTTATAATCACTTTGCATGTTTAGGCATGTGACAAGTTTTACTACTGCTCTGACGGCATCCCCAATGAGTTGCCGTGCCCACCCGGTCTGTACTTCGACGAGGAAAGTTCAAACTGCGACTGGAAAGATTCGGTAGATCGTATCTGTGACCATATCACTAAAGGTATTTTTTTTACATGCAACTGCCACTAGTTTAATAAATTTAAAATTGCCTGGAAATTGATGGTAAACTAGGTCAATCTGTTCAGTATTGGATTGAAGCAGAGATACTGTGCGGGGTCTCTCTCTCTCTCTCTCCACTACCATCAAATACGAGAGAGAGCTTACAGTAGTCTTTCACTCAATGATGTTGATGATTATAATAGAAAATATCTATCTAATCACATTGAATTAAATTAACTGTGAAAATTAATATAGCTGTTACTTTCCAAATAATTCAGATTTTACAAGGATACTTTTATACGAATGTTTCGGAAGCTCTACGTTTCAATAACAATCATCAATTTTTTACTAGATGTCCTCGACGATGGTTTTACGTGTCCTGACGGTGAAGTGGTAGGGCCCAATGGACGTGCACTCCCGCACCCCACCTTCCCTCACCCCGAAGATTGCCAGAAGTTCTACATCTGTCGTAACGGCGTCCAACCCCAGAAGGGCAGTTGTCCATCAGGCAAAGTTTATAATGAAGACACGTTTACGTGCGATGACCCAGAAAAAGTACAAGGATGGTAAGAAATTCTTTAGCTCTTACAACTACCGTCTCAAAATATTTTATTACTAGGAACGTACTGGTAGGTAAGGCTTGGTAATTTGTCTTTATCAGAAAAATCGATGACGCTAATGACAATGGCGATACCTTACTTAATATATACTATTATAGAACCCGGCACAAGTTTAATCTTCTACAGATTGTATCAATTCAAGCACGTACTCAAATATAATTCAGAGTAACTGCGATTATTGTGGTAGTATTTATTAACTTTGATTAAAAATTTGGTAATTTTAAATTTTTATTAACTAATATTTCTCTATAAAAACCTTTCGAATTTGAATTTTTTTTTTCTTTTTGTTTTTTCAGTGAAAATTATTACGAAGGCCAGCCATTGGAAAAGAATAAATTACCGAAGAAGGCGTGAGCAGCATTTACTTTAGTAACCTCCTGATAATTTATAAGCCCTTATGAATAAAAAATAATTAATATTAACAATCTGACTTTTATTTGATAGTCATTGTCCCTATAGAAATTAAATTATATCTCATGAGAAGACGAGTCGTGGAAATAAATAAAGTATTTCATACTATAAAGATAATGAAAGGAGGAGAGAATGGGATGTGACAAAGTATATTTAGACAAGGCCAAATAAGATACATTAACTTCTTAATAAGAAATAACCCATATTTATTAGTATAAAAAACTATGCATATAGTTAATACAAAATATTAAACTACTTACCTGCTTTAGCCCTCCCATGTAGCCCGCAAGACCTCATTTCCTTTATGTACATGTATTCATACGTACTCATAGAATGCTTCTTCCTTAGGAAAATTATTACACTTTTATTCTTTTGAAGTGCTGTAATTATGATATGGTCATATTCTGCTACACTCAAATAATAGTAATTAACTACAGTAAATAATATTGTTTTGATAAACAAACTGAAGTTGAATATATTAGCAATTTGGCAGCTACGCAAAATATTGCGGAACTAAATTCGTAGGTACATTACGTTGCTGTACAAGAATTAATTGAAAGGTAAATGTGATATTACGAAAGATTAGACAAAATTATACGATCAGGAAATAGGTATTCACGCAAATCCTGGGCGAGGCCGAAATTGTGTAAAGTAACTGGAACAGATAATTTTAACGTTTAAAGTGATTTATTATAAATTGTTTTCTGTCAGATTTACATTTATAATAATGTTATGAATCTAATAATATAATGTGTTTTGTTAATTTTTATATATATTTTGTTAATTTTTTTTATAAAATGTATTATCTAGATAATATTATGAACAAATGCATGAAAATGTTAATTTGTTTTGAAGTATTTAGAGTGTCTTCTTGTAACCTTATGATAATACAGAAATAATGTTTTCTTTGAAAATATAGAGTAACCGTGAGTTTTCACTGGCGAATTAATAATCCCAAAAATATATCCTATTCACTATTCTTCTCATTGAAAACATTCAGAAAACAATATACTTTTTTACTGTATTTTGGCAGTGGAAACTTACGGTTACTGGTTAATTGGTTTTTTAGCTTTTCTAACATCTATGTATCATTTAATGAACACAACAATAAAAATAAAACAATTGCCTTAATAAATGTCATACAAATATTAATTAAGCCCTGTTGAAACTTAACCTTGTTATGTGATGAAATAATTAAACAAATTACCTATGCTTTAAAATCATTGCAAAATAATAAATGGTACATTACAGTGAATATAAATTTTGAGTACAAATTGCATAAATTTTTTTGTTCAACAAATGGGCAGGTTGATTGACTAATCGAGAGAAAGGTTTGTTACAACATTTTCACAGTACTTAATAGTTAACCAAACAGATTGTTAACGAAAATGGTAAAATTAAAGTAAACTACAAATAAAGAAATATACGGTAGAGAATGACTGTGACCTGATTATTGTGTCTTATTTTCTTTTAACTATATTAATGAATATTAATTTGATTGGAAAAAAATATAGTGTAGCAGAAACAAGTATCTGTATGAATGGGCTAGCTAGATCAAAGAAGACCTTGGCCGCACAGAATAGTCGTAAGTAAGAAACAATCTATCTGCCTTTTCTCTCACAAGACAGACAAAATCTACCGCCTTCAGACAAAGGGCCTAAACGCAGTAAAGATTACATTTAAGATATTGTTTCGGAAATAAAAGGAATATAAAAGCACATCACCGTTATCAAGACTACTAAAGATTGAATGACAGATAAAGGGGTATTTCATGAGTGTGTCTTTGAATTGTGATACATACAACAACCAAGGTTATGCAAGATTATATCAACTTAAATCAAAATCGATATTGTAAAAAAAGATTGCAAATGTGATAACAAATAAGCAGAGCTGGGCATTAACTCGTTAATCCGTTAATCGTTAATTAACGAAGTTAACATTTTGCTTTTAAGTTAACTTCAAAAAGTGTTAACGCTTTTGTTAACTTCCGTTAAACTCAACTTCCGTTAATAAAAGTCCGTTAATCGTTAAATTAGAAACTTGGAGACGTGCTGTCATTTTGTTTAAATTACGTGCCACGCCACGCTCGTAAGTTCAACTATGTTGGGCAACTGTCGGCGTCTCGAATGGTGAACGAACGAGTCGATAATTGATATATGTGAAGTTCGCGTGCAAGTGTGATGCATCAGAGCGTCCGGGAAAGACATGACCAACAGGACAAAATCAAAAGAAGAAGGTTCGAAATACATAGTATATTTCATAACGAGTATATAAAAGCACGAGTATGTAATAGCCCACATTCCGAACGCTCTTCGTCCCTGCAATAAGCCACTTTTTGAGCAACTGTATTAAAAACACATTTTTTTCGTGCTTTTTCTTTACTTTTCTAAACTCGTGTGTTCTCTTTCCCAACTGTCAAAATAATGTCTATTAAAAAGAAAAAAACAACCACGAAGTTTTTACAAAAAAAATCACTGAAATTTTTATGCTTCATACAAATATTTCTAAAAAGAAGCTCCTAATTTTTTACAATATCAGATTTAATGATTTGATTCAATGAATTAGGTTGGTTTCATTTTATTTCATCTCATTAAATTTAATTTTCATTTCATATCTATAAAAATAACCTACTGAAGACTTGGCCGTTTGGGCATAGTTCCCTTTGCCTACCCAGAATGGGTGAAACAAAAAAATCTCTGTTTGTATTCTTTTACGGTTGGCGCCATTTTCCAAACATTTTAGTTAGTTGAGTTGTGTTTTTATTATTACATTAAATTGCTTAATTTTTTTTACAACTGTATTAAAAATACTTGTGCCAACTGTCAACCCTCACCTTTGGCTACGCCTTGGCTCGGGTAGACATTTGTCGGAACACTTTGCAATGACAGGCTTTCCGCACTCGTAATGAAATATACTATAATTAATTCATACTTGTCTCTAATACTAATGTTTTATAGAATTAAGATTAATTTTTATATTAATAAAAATTAATTTTTATAATTAAAATAATCAAATTAATATTTTAAACAAGTGTCGCCACAATAAGTGTGAAAATAGTACGTATAATTTTGGCATGGTTAACTGTTAACGATTAACTTTAACTTGCGTTAAATTTACGAGAATTTAACGCTTTAACGATTAACGAAGTTACATTTTTAATTAACGAATTAATGATTAACGAAGTTAACTTTTCGATTAACTGTGCCCACCTGTGCAAATAACATTATATACAAATAGTAGGCTTGATTGCGGTCCATTTATGGCAGATAATTGTAGAGCATTGTGCAACTGAGTTCGGTGAGATTGACGTAAGCGAGCCGGCTGGACTGGTCGCCGGTCGCCGATCAACGACACAATCGATAGCAAATATGAACGTAATTCTGGATAAATCATAGATGTGTCATTATATGACACAACTTTGGAATGTTAAAAATGTTTGAAAGTAATTTTTCAGGTCCTGATCAGATTTAATCCGTTTAAACTATCAAATGACCAGTAAGAAAAATGAACAAGAATCATCAACCGAAGACTTGGATAAAAAAAAAAAAAACAGAAGATGTCACGATTAAGGAGATATATAATATTATTTTATGTCAATTTCATGATTGTTTCGGAACGGAAGTGTAATTGTTGAAAAATTTAAATTATTACTTTTATATCAAAATCGAACTTAATCTTCCTTCTAAGGAATTTGTTATTTTCAAAAGGCCCGAGTTGTAACTTGCACGAGAACATAATTTTTATTTTGAACTCCGTTTCAGATGGTATTGTTCTAACGGCCTATTGCTATATTGCTCATTCCGGCGTAGATTGGGTGACGTACACACTGGGTGAAATCTTGAGCACTATTTTTATGATAAATATCTTATGACGTAATGACTTATTGCACAATCTAAAAATACATTTTGATTATAATATTACCATAAAAATTTGTTTATTTTGCAAAATGAAATAAGAACGGTATTTATTTCTATTTCTTTTAGTTAGTTTAAGTTCCAAAATATGGTGCACTTGATTTGTTTCTATTTGTCTCATATTTCAAATCCAGAATAAAAACATATGAATAATTTACAATTAATCTAATGTAAGCCCAGTGTGTCTCGCGCGTTATTAAATGAACTTTAATAAACGGCAAACTACCCAGCTATAATTTTGTAAAAAAAAACGGAAGAATAACACCACCACTAGTTTATTTTGTTAGCATATTATTTTTATATACTCCGGTAGTTCATATTTACATAATGTTTTTCCTGTTAAATTAAGACGGGATATACTCGTATAGAATGTATTCTGCGTGGCTAAGTTGTATGCAACTTTAATTGTATCAGTGAACTGTGCAGTGCCAATACAAACATTATATGTTTAATGGTACTAAGTATACAATATATAAATGTAAAAATGTAATAAGTTGAAATTAAATAAAAAAAAAAAAAATCGACTACTGAAAATGTTCGTTTAACTTTTATTCAATACTGTTTGTTTATAATAACAATTTAAGAAAAACTTTCTACAATTCTTAATGTAAATTAAATAATAAAAGTCTTGTTTCAAACTTCCAAACTAATTGCACATTGAAACGAATTAAGCTAACGTAATCTTATAGTTTGTCTTGTCAAATCGTGCTTAATCTTAAGTAATCCTCATGAGACAAGATAAAACAACTGCAATAGATAAGGCTTATTAATGTGACAATCAAGTTTACCTTCACAAGTTCTGATTAATTTCGACGCTAATTCGAGAATGTTTAACTTAGAGAAAAACAATTGAATACCGTATAAATTTTTGTATTCTAATTTCAATTAATGTACATAATCAGATGAATTAAAACATTAAGCTCATAAATTATCACTTACTAATAAGTTACTAAGCTTGCTATCTCTGTATTTAAATAAAAAAAAGATTGATTACTTAAACATTGAGGCAAACTTATCTAACTTATAACTTTAGAAGACCAATAACAAAACGAAACAAAAGATGTATGCGTGTCTTACAGGACATTATATCTGAAAATCAAAATACGTATTTCCTTGTTACATTGTAACAAGGTTGAATGCCGTATGTCATTATTATAAAGAAATAAGTATATTAACTACATCTCAAACACTATATTGATCATATCGATCCGTATTCCCGAATGATAAAGTATTTTTTTCAATGCATGTTTATTTTCCGTTGTTCTATCTATCTATACATGATCTGTGTATGAAATTGTCATACAAAGCACGCCGCCTGAGGTATATGGCCGTTTTCGTAATAGGTGACTCGAACTCAATACAGACAGGTGCCATATTTATAGTACGATCCATATTTTATTTTAAGTTTTTTACAAAGTAATTTTTTTTTTACAATTCCATAACAAACAGATACAAACAGATAGAATACAATTAGCTGAATAGACATAAAAACTTTAAGATGCTGCGGATTTACACAGGAGTAAATCTAATGATAAAATAAATTGTTCATGTGGTCTAGTGACGACCTTTATTAATTGATTGCTAAAGAAACTCTTTCTTAAAACTTCTTTTTAAAATAATAACAGCTATTCTTTGCATTTTCAACAAACAAAATAAATTAGTTCGGTATATTTAGTACTTGATAACAATTTTATTTTTGGACATTTTAACCGCAGCAATGCATACAATTACAGAGATTAAAAAATATCAAGGATTTATTAATAATAAGAGATCATAAAGACAAACAACGAATTTACAAATTCATATTCCCACTATAGATATAACAATGCAACGCCGCTGCGAGGGTCGGCGGTGGTTCGCGCGGCCAGTACCGCCGGGCTTAGTAATACGCGCGGACGTCGCAACGCTCACAAACAAACAAACACGCAATCATGAGGACTTGTGTACAGTTCGCGTATTTACTCGCTTCTATTACTTATGGTAAGATTTTTAATTGTTATTAATTTTCACTTATTCATTTATTTACTTATTATCTATATAATACATTTATTAATTTAATTAATAAAACCTTTATAATAATTAATTAATATTGAATAATAAACTAACTTTAGTCTAGTCTTGTCTGTAATTCTAGATAATAAATATTGATATAATTACACAGTGTTAGTGTAAATCTACGAGTACATATGATGGTAACAAACAAAGAACAATCAGAAAAGGTACTCATTAAACGAATATAAATTCAGTAACATCTAACATTACTAAAAAAAACTCTAACTATGCAGCTCCCTAACTAAAGCGTAACCCGCATTGAAATTTAATATAAACAATAAAAAGTAAAAAAAGACGCTAGACATTTAAACTTAGATTTTTTTCTCACCTTGTTGAATATCGAACATATGTAATAAAATAAAACACGTACGCTTAACACGCAAAACTGGATTTTCAAGAAACCGCGACAGGTGTTCGACTAATGTTACCAAAACTGTGATCATGTAACATTCATAACCGTCACATAATCGCCTTCGGGACATATTAGCTTTAAGAATTATTTCTAAGATAATTTCTCATTAAAAAATAGATACTGAAACAATAACTGAAACGCAATCTTTTTTTTTAGTAAAGTTTGTTTCTATTCAATGAAATACTGTATTCTTAAAACAATGCTGACGACCTTGTTCCGATAAAAATCTGAAGCAATTATTAAATCGCCCTTTTCCCTTATCGAATACTTTCACTAAGGAACTTTGTTGCGAAACTTTTCAGTGGTGCATAAATCATATTCGGGGCGGTCAAAATGTCGCCTTTATTTTTACACGGCAACGGACAGGTGTGGGCCTTGTACGAACACAAACCAATTCCGACTCCCTTTCCAATCGGTTGGGCAACTACCACACCGGTGGAAACTAGCTCTATTTACAACAATTAAATCCTAAGGTCGTAATTCATATATTCGCCGAATCGACATTTCGTGTTAATAATAACACATTATCTATTGTTAATAGAAGGATAAGGTAATTGAAAGTAAATAATCTATTTCCGTAAAGTACAATTGAAATTTTATGCTAATTTGAACAATGAACAGTACGTGGAGATAAGTTTTCCTTTTTGTTATGTTGTCACGGTATTATCTCTACCACTACTACTAATTTGCATTAGTAAAAAATTATGTATCCTTTGGATAGCTTTGTAATACAGGTGTTGTTGTGCTTTGTAAGTAAACATATGTGCATTTATTAATAATTTAAGGCTAGTTAGAGACGTACACCTTAATTGAGTGGACAAATAAAATTGTTTTTAATTTTACTGTTAATTAAATGTATTATATATAATTTACTTAACTATATTGGTCTGTTTGAAATGGATAATAAGTAAAATATGTACTAAAAAATTTTACAAATTTGAACCTTATTATATGGAAATTAAGCTTTGAGTCAGACGGAATCAAAACTTTCTTCATGGTAAGTTGCGATACCTAATAGTAAATAAAGCTCCGGAGGTTAACGCGACCCGAGTTTCACTGTTATGTAACAAAAGGTTAAGTACAATATTCCTTGTAGAATTATTTACTTTAAACGACAATAATTTACAGTCAAATCTGATATTTAAAATTGTGATATAAAATATCACTTGCATTGAAATACTCAATAACCTGACAATCATGATAATGATACCTCAGCAGCTCTTTCAAAAAATATTAATCGGTCAAAGTTATCTAAATATTCAATCAGAAGTAACGTACAAAAGACATCAACGAGGACGAACGCGTTTATGTCTTTTGTATCAATATTATTTATTGCTAATAAGTAACATATGAATAGCCCAAACACCTTACTATCTATTAGTAGGAAATGTTATTTTCCTATTTTAAAATAAAAATAACAATCACCTCAATGTCTACTCTTTGATTGCAATCCGTCAAAAATTTGCCACTGTATCGAAATAGGAAGTTACGTAAAATCATAAGTAGGTATTCAATGGTATTGTACATTAGAAAATTTGCTACGCCATTATAGGCCTTAGTGAAAGCTGTATTATACTTGTCGCACATTGTCACAAAATGCCCTTGCATAAGTTATCTTTCTATCATATATTTGACATTGTTAAGTTAAATTTAAATATGAACAATACAGTACATCCGTAACCAAACTTATGTTAAAAAATAAAAACAAGTTTACAACTTTTAACAAGGCGGAATAAAAAAATCTTATACACTTAATGAAAAACCATTAATGCAAGGTTTCTTTTGCACTTATTCGATTAAGTTATATTTATATACTACTTTTAGGTAATTTTTATCTTCCTTGAATTTGCAAAAAGTCATTGTAAAGTAAGACAACTTGTTGTTCCATACTACTGCATTACTGGCGGGCATGTCCGACAGGGAGTCATTTCAGATCTTGGCTTTAGTTGCGCTTCAGCACTCAGTACGCCGGCTTAATGTGTCTTTGCTATATACATATTTCATACATGTTATGTTTAACATTACATGGATTAATCTATTTTCTGATAGATTGATCACTCGTTGTCATCGTCCCTTCGTATTATATGGGTTTGTTACTATATATGTTAGACTTCCAAATAAATCTATAATCCTCATTTTAGTATTAATTTAATACTTCTAATGTTTTGTAATTTTACTATAAAAATACCAAAGAGAATTGAGTGCTAACGTATAAACCAGTTCATATATTCTAAGCATTTTACAGATTCTAACCTTGTCTCATTTAATCTGTAGATCATGTAAAGTCCAACCAACCAAGTTGTTTACCATATGGTCAAATGAACATAAACTAAAGATGTACTAAAATGTTACGTTTGCATTAAATTAAGTGTTTGTAGATATCACGTTTTTCATTCACGACTTGGAGATATCGTTTTTGTTATGTTGATTTTACAGACAGTAAGCCAGTCGTTCTACAAGCAAATTAATCCGAATACCATAATTTGTACGTTCACCTGGTTGTAACATTCTGCACTGACACATCATCTAAACATTTACTTGGAATATTCCAACTTTTGTGAGACATAGAAAATAATTAAAAACAGTTACACTCCCGTGACTACTTGTCTCGAACCCATCGGGGATTTTTTTATAATTTTAAAAATTAGCATTTAGTAATTTTATCATTGAACGATTTTAACAAAATTTAAAATATTCTAAAATTTCACTACACTAATCGAACCTTTTTGTTATTATTCAAGCATCGTATTCTAAAAGAGAACATCATAAAATATTCATTGGATAATAGAATTACAAAACTGCGGAAGGTGAGGTGAAACCTGTCCGAAGACATCTTACAGTATTATATAACAGTGGAAACGTCTGCGGATACGATGACATCTTTGTCATCAATCTGATTCATGCAAATATTTTTATTGTTATTCGCTAAATGAAATATTTTAACCCAATGACATCAAAATGGGATCAGAATTACTTTTACATTTTTTATTGTTTTGTTAATCTAATCTATAAATGATGACAACGACCTATCAGAATTCTTTTGTTTTTTCAATCTATAATTATCTATTATAATTTTTTAAATCACTTACAATTGATAAATATATGGTATAATTGCTTTGTTCCGTTCAAAACACAATTTGTTTTAAGTAAAATTAGCAGATTGGTTTCTATGGACATTTAAGTTACTAGTTGGTTGGTTATTCAACTTTAAGTTATTTTTTGATTCTATATTTATCTACTATCTAGTTCAAAACAATAAGAACATTTTTATTAAAACGCGTACGCCTAGCAAAGCATTGCGCGAACGCATCAAGGCTGACCACTAGTTAGTACTACTTTCGCTTGTCCGCCTCTATTGGCCACTAAAATGTTGCATTACAAGTAAAATATTATATTCATTATGTAAATTTTTTAAGATTTTTTTTGTTTTTGTTTTCACGTAAATTTTAATTGTTTCACACTACCTAACCAGTTTCTTTAGTTCTAAATTCTTTAAAATTCTTAGAAAGACATGTTTATACATGTTACATTTGTTTACTATAATGTAAACTCGTATGTTTTATATATAAAGTGGAATTTTAGGGCTTAAAATGATTTATTACTAATTTAATAAAAGTAATACACTTGGTTAATAAGATCCAACAACTGTAATAAATTTCAGATAGTTGATATTTACAAATCTCAAAAGAAAAGATTTTTTTGTTAAAGGTTGACATGTAAAAACACTGAGGTGGTTATCCTCGATTGAATTGTTTGTAGTTATATTTATTTATCTTTTTGCAAAAACAGAAACCTGAAATATATAACAAATCAAAAGCAAGCATTGCTGTAAATATTAAAGGAATATTAATTTTACTAAAAGAAAACTAAATACTAGTTCAAAATACATCGTGTAGCATTTTAGTATTTCTAAGTGGCCTTATTTGCTCTTACTGAAATCATTATATGACAAACTGGAGACACAAGTTAGTAAGGTCTCGGAAATTATATCTAGTTTATAATTTATAACTGAATTTCAAATCTAAAAAACTTTTTTAACTGCATATTTAGTAATATTCCATAATTAGTAATTCACAATGTAGCTTCTTAACTTAACAATTAGTTAAGAATTTTCTATAAAAAAATTTAAAATGCTTTCTCATATGATGTTATTAAATATATACATATACGCGTTAAAGTACGTCAGATCGAGCAAAAGTAAAAGTGGCGATGCGTTGACCGAGATCTGATGTCGTGACGTCGCCGTGTCTAAGACCTTTATTCCACTAAACAACTAACTGCACAACTATTAGTTTTAAGAGCAATGTATGTATTATAGCTATTGACGCGGGCCTAACTACTCATAGAAATAGCAGTTGTGCGCGACTTTTGGCTTAATGGAAAAGGTACCGCTTCGCTCACGAGCTGACGTACTTTATACAATTATCTGTTCTGAATCACACGATCAGTGGACACTGATTAATAGTTGTGACGTGCTCGTCATTTGTATCAACTTAAGATGTCGGGTTCTCTTGATGGATAATCTTAATGTAGTCTTAATTATTTGTAACTGATATCGTTTAATCTACATAATGTTAACCAGCCGGTTTCGACATTTTTTGAAACTAGACATTTTAACGAAAGTATAGCCAAATATCTCTCACATCTTTTACAATGAATGTGGCAAAAATGCACATTAAATGAGAATTTTACAAGTTTTAACACGACTCGACCTATATGTCCGTTTTGCTAGGAGCAAGTCATTTTCTCTATACGGAGCTTAGTACTGTCTGATATTAGAGTTTAAATGGAATAATAAATAATAAATGCAAATAATAACAAATAAAAAAATTAAATGATAAGTAAAATAATCTTTTAATTGGCAAGTTATTCACGTCTTGATAGTAAAAGTACTAGAGCTCGGGAGGATAGAAAACATTTTGTCACATTTATCATATTGTTTTATCTCAGTTATTCCATACAAGTTTACTCTTTCACATAAAATAGTAAAGTGCGTTTATCTATATGCGATGAATACAAATATGTCATTTACTTTCTTTCTTACGTGAGGAGAGAGGAACTGTTTGTATTTCGTCCGATTACAGACATGTTTGTTGGTCATGTGTCTTTTTTTTGTGTCGAATAGTTTGTGGAAAACATGTCATTGTATCGTTTTTTAATAAGGTAGTGAAAGGGTTGACAGTAAGGTTTCGTACGATTGTTTCGGCAATTCTATTGAAAATTTGTAAGCCGAATAATGTTATCTTCAATAGTGTTACATGATCTATGATAATAAAGGAGGTAGCTTTCGTTTTAACAAGCAATTGTTTAACTAGCGAATTAGATTGTTAACCTTCGCGCCTCCGCCGCCAGAGGTCGTTAATTATAATTATCAATTGTTACTATTATGTGATTAGTAACGTCAGGCGCGCTAACGAGGTCAAATGTGATGTTTTAGAAAATTGTTAGTTACGGTGAAGTGATTTTTTGTAAGAAGTGTTATACTGCTAGGGTATTAACAAATAACTGAATTTTAATGGACTATTTTTATTTAAATAGTTTAAATGTCAGTCGTAACATAGTTAGCTATTATTATTCATTCAAAAATTCTCTAAGTTTGATGTAAAAAAAAAAACATTTTATAAGCATATAATTGCTATGAAACCAAGTATCTCAACTATTCTCTCTAATTAAAAATAATGTTATCTTTTAAGCATCTCATCAAGTAACTGAATTCGAATCAGTGTTTGAAATCTTTTATTTGCATTGGTCATGGTTAATAAATAGTTCAAACGAATTTGCCAAAAGGACGTTTGAACTGAACATCTCGTTCGTAAAGTCTGTAATGGGTTTAAATACACTTTTTACTACAATTATATATATATTGTACTGAGGATATTATAAATAAAAGAAAAATATCTAAAATAAAATGGTTACATTTGATATGAATTACAACAAGTGATCATTTCACATAGTTGGCTGTTTGGTTCTTATACGTCTCATTTATAATGTACGTATTTAAATTAAGACTTGTTTGTGTGATGTTTAACAGCAAGAACTTGTTAGAGGCTACCTAATACTGGGTCTGCGTTGTTTAACCGGCAGTGTATGTAAATTATACGAATTCAATGAAGACTATCGATGAAAACACTATAACGAATGATGACAAATCTACAAAGAAATGGCCATGAATATTTTTAATTTTAATAGGAAATATAAACTTACCTATCTTTGATAAAACGATACAATGAAATATTTTTTTCTTTTACAGCAAGTGCGGGAATTCTTCTGCAGAATGCACCACAATGTCCTGAACAACATGGAGTTCAGGTAATTATATAAACATGACATATAATTTAAGCACAAAAAATAAAGAAGCATCAAGCAAGTGATTGCTTTTATACTTCATTTAATTAACATTTATTAGCATCTTGCGGAACATCGGTGGCTAAGGGGGGGAAGCACTACACTTGAAATCCTCAGGTCCTGGGTTCGAATCCCGCCTTGTACCAATATGTTTTTCGATTTACATATGTAATTTATCCGACGTTCGTACGGTGAAGGAAAATATCATGATGCAACCCGCATATATGTGTGAATTCCCGGGCGATGGCGACGCGGCTCGCCACCTGTCACGTTCAGTCTCCCGAAATGGTCAAAAGTGGATTGCGGAGGTTCATTTGGCCATACCAAACGAAGGTCCGTAATTTCTGCCTACCCCTCTGGGTTACAGGCGTGAGTTGTGTGTTTTGTGTTTATTAGCATCTCTTAATGACCTATAAAATTATTTCAGACGTACGCGCACCCTGAGCTATGCGATCAATTCTTCCTGTGTACAAATGGCACGCTGACAGTAGAGACCTGCGAGAACGGACTGTTGTTTGACGGCAAAGGTGCCGTACACAACCACTGCAACTACCACTGGGCTGTGGAGTGTGGAGAGAGAAAAGCTGATTGTAAGGCAATTTATTTTTAATTTTGCACATTATTATAAACGAAATAGAACTAACAAAAATTTAATAAATTTAAGCCTAACGTTGTTCACCTTAACTCAAGGCACTATCAGTTTATCACATAATTTGAGTAATTGGGTAATTAAATTCTTAAATTATTTAAGATAATGCACGTTTTACACTGCACACAAATAAGACCAATACTAGACTCGGTAATTATAATGAATTCGAATGTAATAAAAGTAAACATTTAATTTCTAGTAACGCCTTATTCAACACCTGGTTGCGAGTACCAATTCGGTATCTACCCAGACAGTCAAGAGTGCTCCACTAGCTACGTAAAGTGCGCCTTCGGCATCCCCGAGCAGGAGCCCTGCACGCCCGGACTCGTCTACGATGAAAGGATCCACGGCTGCAACTGGCCTGATCTTCTACAGCCATTCTGTAACCCTGAAGGTAAGGGAATAATGTGGATAGAAAAATTCATAAATTGAAGACTAAACCAATCAAAATATGTTAATATCAAAACATATAATAGTAAAATGAAAATTAATAGCTTAAAAACTAGTAATGCAAAAAGTTTTCGTAAAGTAACTAGATGGCGCTGTTCACAATTTTAGTTGTTATTACGATCTTCATATTTACTCATAGTCACTCTTTGCAATTTTGAACTTAAATTGATAAGTAATCCAAAGTTTCAATTAAATCTGTTGTGGAAATTAAAAATAAAGGTTAAAGAGTCTGTAACGTAGGTAAAACTTAAATGTTTTTTTTTATAGCTGTCATTGGATTCAAATGCCCGACTAAGGTGCCATCGCACTCGCAAGCCGCGAAGTTCTGGCCGTTCCCCAGGTTCCCAGTTCCCGGTGACTGCCACAGACTGATCACCTGTGTGGAAGGCCAACCTCGCTTGATCGCTTGCGGTGAGGGTAAGGTGTTCGACGATCAGAGCCTCACCTGCGAAGACCCAGAGCTCGTACCGCACTGTGGACACGCGTAATTCTTCGCACATGAAAGTTTGCATATTACAAAATGAAAATGAATTGTATATCTTTTTATAATCGTTATTTTATGTTTCTCTCTTTTTAATACTTATCCAATGTATAAATCAGAATGTCGTTTTAAATGAATGCGGTTAACTTGGATAACCTTATTTGATTTAATATATTAATTAATGGCAATTAAATATAGTTAGGGAGACTAAAACTAAATAACACAATTTTCATTTTCGTTTTGTGATATATTATTTAATTAAATGAAAAACAACAAAAAAATGGAAATATTTCCACCGAATCCTATTTATTTCGATAACTCGTCCATTTTCTATTCGAATTGATTAAAAAGGTAAACTTTTAAATTTTTTACTATATTGCGATATTTTACATGTAAAGTTATTGATAACAGATTGAATTGAACGTGATATTAGTTACCGTAGAAATAAAACTATATGTTGTGTTAATATTTCAAGATTATATGTATTTAAAGAACGCCTGTAAATAACTTTGATCAACAAAATGTAAATAGAAGAAATGTTAAATATGAAAAAATTAAACAATATATTAAAAAGTTGAATTGTTATTTATAAAATTACTACTTTATTGTTATGCTTATTTTATCTCATGTTATTGTAACAAGTTTTTTTGCCAAAAGAATATACCCATTCCGAAGATTCATTTTAACAATCCAACGACGAATGATGATGATGATGTAATCCCGGCCGATATCGGCCACGGCGACTGTCTTCAGCTCCGGTTTTGATGTTGGTGTGCTCGCATGTGGCTTATGTAGCCAATTTTGTTTGCGAAAATCCTCGCACATTGCGGACATGAGAGCACACCGTTCACGTAATTATAGCTGATAGCCACAGGTGGTCGGGCTTTCAGCTCGTCGCGTCTGGCATCTAGCTCAAGGAGCCGCCGGTTATTCGGAAGCAGTCAGTTGCGCAGGAGATATTTAGGTGCACAAGCGTACGCGCAAACGCATGTGCACACCCTCGTCTTCACCTGTCTAAATCCAGTGGAACGGAGAGACCGATACGACTGGAGACAGATTCAGATGATGTGTCTGGCCAGTGGGACGAATAGTGGGAGTCCAAAACATTTTTGAAAATAATCTGCAATATGAACAAGTTAGGACAGCCAAAACTCAGAGCGATAGCATGTTCTGATACTAAAATAAAACCAAAATTTTTTTGTATAAATTTATTTTATTAGCCTAACTAAATTAACTGTTTATTCTTCGATCTGCACCTCTTTCGCTTTGGGGCGCTGTGGCTTGCGCCTCGAGGGCTGGGAGCCTGCAGGCTTGGGCTTGGGAGTCGGCGGGTTCTCAAGAGCGTCTAGCTCAGCGTCAGTCAGTTGTCCTTTATACCAGTCAGCGCTGGAAGAAACGTTTTGAACATAAAATAAAAAATGTATATTAAGTAACTAACATCAAGAGACTCTCCAGAAATACATTCATTGTTGAATGTCATAAAAAAATCAATTTTCACACTCACAGTATAAGGACAAAGGGACGACAAACAAAGCAAACATTCTTCTTTTTCTACCGTATAAGTGAAAATAAGTTGGTAATGAATGCAAACAAACTGTTCTGAAGTTGGGTTAAAGTTACGTTTTGCCTATACATACCATTCGGGAACTTTCCTTGCCCACTCGCATTTCTTAGTGACGTCATCGAAAGCCTGTCCCAGCTTACAACCAGAGCGACGAGGCGTGTTGCCGTTGATGCACACGTAGAAGAACTGGCAGTCATCGGGGTCGGCGTAGCGCGGGTGTGTCAGACCGAATGTCTCATTAACCGCAGGACAGTCGAATTGGAACACCTCTGTTAACAAAAACATGAATAATAAATAAAATATGTTATTCAATTGTAGAAAATAATGATTTTGATTCATCGAAGTCCCTTTAATTGAGGGAAAATTAAATAAGTTTTGACAAAGGAAATTTTGGGTGTTTTATATCAATAAAAATTTCTTATCAAAGAAAGATATTTAAAATTATTAACGGTGCTCTTTCAATTTTAACAAAATTTGTTGAAAAAAGACATGCCATAAAGTAGTAAAAAATTAAAAGCAAATCAATTCCTAATAATAACATAGTTTCATGCTAAAGGATTTCACTAAGTAGTTATTTCTTATTCAGTAAAAGAGTACTGCAATTAAGTTCGATTATATATAGAGTATCCACGATTCTTTCATTCATTTATCTCAATCTTACCTGCAGCTCCGCATCCCTTCTTTTTAGCCTCATCAGGCCAGGTGCAGATGCCGGTCTTGTCGTTGTACACGAGGCCATCGGGGCATGTGATCATGTTGAACTTCCCGTCCACACAGTAGTAGAACTTGCCGCATTCCTTCGGGTCCTCGTGTGAGAAGTAACCGTTTTGACGCACGCAATGCAGTGATGGTATGGGCTCCTCTGAAAATGTAGATTATCAAATTATTAAAATTGACATTTTAGTATGGATAACACATTATAGTTTTTTGATAATATTTACGGAATAAATATATGGTACATTTGAATTCCTCGCTTCAACCTGATATTTTGGCGTTATGCGTCTTGATTCAACTATTTGTATATGTATAACAGTTAAGGATAAAGTTGATCAATTACAAAGGAAAAATCGCTGTTAAAGTTCTAGCCAGAGCTAGAACTTAAATATGTATAATAGTTTCTCAATTGTAGAGAGAATAAATTATATATTTCGCATCGATAAACTTATGTCTAGAGAAGAAAAAAGGTACCTTATATTTTATTCCACTATATACATAAAACCTGGAAATACAAGGCATACTAATTCCGCCGATCAACTCCACCGTAGTGGGTGCGACGTATAATATTCTCTGCGTTGCTCAAGGCCGCGTCTCCCTTGAGATGTGAAAGTTGTTTCGATATAGATAACCTTTACAATATAGCCGGGGTATACACTGATGCGACGCCTTATTAAAATAGCAACACGTGCCGCGAATATTCACGTGTATCCTGACCTTTAAATTACTAGTTGTTAGCTACCAATTGTAAATGTTAATAGAACTGTTCATGATATGTTTTCCTAACATCATCAAAAAATCAATCGAACGAAGACATCGTATAAATGTTTGAATAATAATTAAATATCAAATATATTAAGATGCCGATTCTTTTTTCGATAAATGAATATTAAAATTTTTTGAAGAATGCAAAAATTATTTACATTCAGGTTATCAAGTATCAATTTTATAAATCTGAGAGTACGAGCTAAAATTCCTTTCAAGAAATTCTCTTCTTCTTTTAATTTCATGTATGTTGATTAAATTAATAGTGAAGTTAATAAAATTTTTTGTAAAATTTAATTATAATATAACTTTATCCGTATAATGACAAGTACATTCACAAATGACCGCCACAAATATAGTTCACGCGAACACCTTTCATTATTTGTATGTCGTTATACTAATAACTGTTTCAACAATTAAAAGCAACATTATTGTTTCACGCTAAATTCTAATTCAGTATAAACTGGTTGTTTTAAGGTCACAATACATATTCGAATATTATTCAACCATTGAAAATGATTTTTAGACGATGTTGAAAACGAAACACCTAATAAGCTTGATTTTTTTTAATAATATTTCAGCCCAACCGGAGATAGAAATAACTATTAATATAAAATGTTTTTGAAATTTGGCGAAATCTCACGGAAACAAATAAGTGTCGAAAAAACTAAATAAATTTTAAATATAACATAAAAAATTTGTCAATATTTACTCCATTATTTTCCTTAAGTTGTAATTGTACAAAAACCTATAATAACTTTGATAGTATTTTTCTTAAGTGACGACATGTACAAGTTAAAAACGGTAAACAATCAATGGGGTCGTAATTAATATGTGCAGTATACAGTAACACAGTTTGATACTATCATTACAATGAGACTCACGTAGCTTGGGTCGCTGCGAGCAGTCCAGGTTGAAGGGCAGGTCGCACTTCTCCTCCAGCGGGTTGTAGTCATTGAACACCATGCCGTCGGGACATAACTTTTCGATTATTTCACCGTTTCTGTGAATTTATTTAATTAAATTATAAATAAACAATGATGTATTAATTGAAGAGAAATGTACGATCGATATTTTTTATTAATTTAATAATATCTCAATAATCAACACAAAGAATTTGGTATTTCAATAATTAATTGTACACAAAAGGTAAATAATTTGAATCGGTTACGATTTAGTAAAGGGTATATAATTTTGAAATCCTACTCATTTTTAATACTGCACGAATCACGAAAAGTCGATGCACGAACAAGGTAAAGTTACAAACATAATGGTATGTAATGGTATTTCGAAATTATTTATAGCATTTTGAACTTTATGCGATTGTCAAAAGACTGAGTGTGAAATGTTAAATTTGGCAAAAGAAGACATGATTTATATTTGAAGATGACTCGTGATAAGTGAATAATTCCAAAAATTCATTTTGCATAACAAATATTGGCACAACTAAGTGTTTTTCCTCGTTTTTAAAACCTTTTCAAATGTTGGTTTTATAAAATAATTTTTAAAGTATAAAGTGTGTAAGGTAATGACATTTTTTATTATAATGACTAAGGAGATCATAAACTGCTTTGCTGTTTGGAATGAAGTTGTCTGTATTCGTCGTATACAGTTCCCGTCACTCCAGTATTTCAACTAGCCTAGCTCTCTTCAGACCGGAATGTAGTAATGTTTATAAACTACTCCTTCTCGATAAAAATAGGCGCGTTGGAGTCATTTACATACCATCCGGTTTAAACCTTACATTACTTGAAACAAGCCTAAGAGACAATTTATATCAAATATACACGAGATGTGCTTTTGACTGACCTGCATTCGTAGTATTTATCACATTGTTCAGCATCAGCGAAGAATCCGTCTTCTGGACAAGAATTTGTGATTTCAGCATCTTTCTCGGGATCGGCGACGTCCCGCGGCGGGGGATTTACCGGTTTTCTGCCTGATTTCTTTGGTACTGCTGACGATACTAATGCAGTAAAAGGTAGATTTAATACTTATTAGATGAAAGATACCAAATATCTTTTTGTGTAAAGATTAATAAAAAGAGAAATAGGGAAAGAGTACAAAATAACTTTAAATATCTATGAATTAGACCTGTGATTTAGAGTACATGATTTACTACAAATTAAATTTACTACCTATTAAGCGATTTAATTAGTGTTTGATAACGTGTCACGAAACTTTAAGCAATTTAAAAACATGTTTCGATTTTAAAATATTTTGCAGGGCAGTAGCAATAAGTATAACTAGAGGTAGTATTTCCTGTCGGACCTGTGAGGGCTAACGATCATAACTGGTTCACATTGACAACCGACAGACTTCCTAGTGTGCCCCTCATGCTCTTGAAATTAATGACATACTTTCGATGTCAATTTCTTTGCAATATGACAAATTTAATAATTAACATATATGATCAAATTAATAAACATCAAGGTTAGTAAAATATAATATAAAATCTAATGACTTCTAGTGCAAGAAGTAATTAACTTAAAAACTAAGATATTTGTTAAGTTATTTATTTTATAGAAAACTAAGATAGTTATATAGATAAATAAATTTAAATTCAAAACACATAGCTGATTTAAAATACCAAAACAAATAACAAGATACAAAATGAATTCACACGACTAGTTTAGTTTAAATTTATGTTCGTTCGATGGTCGCACAAAATGTCGCCGCACGGAGATTTATCTAACGTATTCGTTTACTAGCGCAACTTAGATCCGCATTCCCTGATAGCCTTGGCTGTTGAACCTCAACCTCACCATATATTGTAACTTGAATTAAAATATTCAGTAGCCTCTATTATGTGCTGATAAACTTTTTATTTCAAATAACTATGTAGATTTAATTCAAGTATGAATTAAACATAATACGACAAAGTATTTTATAAAAAATAAAGTTTTTCTATGACATTCATTCCCATATTCAGTATTTTGATGGGTAACTAAGCAGAGCCTTATTCATATCACTTAATGACTGACCGTTGGTTTCTGAGACCAAAGTTTAAAACATATTGTTATGTCTGTTTCGTCAAAGATAATGACAGGGATGACGATATGTTTTATTCAGAGATTTTGGTCTCAGAAAGCCACTCTGAGAATGTGTAATTATTAGTAATAAAATAAAATAAAATAACAATAGTTTTATATATAAAATTATTTATATACATTTTGTAACTATTTTATTGTGTCCATTGTAGGACTAGATTTTATGTTTATCGATAAATATCCCTTTATTATAATGAAATTAAAATTTCCTTTAACACTTAACCTGTAACACAAAATCAAACAAAGTGCAATGTAGCAATATTTCGCGCTAGTTTCTCTCTTACCTAACCGCGCTCAGCGCACACTCGCAAGAAAGTTGTGCTAAAAATCCGCTTTGTATATAAGTCCGTCTGTGCGACCATGACATTTTTATTCAATTTGAAAATCTAAATAATAAAACATTGCTAATACATAAAATTAATTTGTTACGAATTTCATATGAGTGCAATTTTTACAGTAGATAAACGCGTTGATGTCTTTTCTCAGTTAGAATACTCAACTAAAATCTACTAAATTATAAATTAAAGGTCTGTTGTCACTTTATATCAACGTACTTGTTTTTATTATTTGATAAGTAAAACTAAATTAATATTACATTTACAGCAGCAATAAATTTTAATGCATATTCGAGAGGTAATATTCATTCGATACCATAAAAACATTTTAATTTGTTATGAAATTATCAAAATAATCACTTACCTATTAAACATGTCAAAAACACGAATGTGACCTTGGACCGAAACGCCATCTTGTGTAATTTGTAATAACTATTGTTAATATAACTTAAAAGTCACTATACAGTGACTTATACAAGCTTGACGCCTGCGCTGAGTTCTATAGCGCACTGAACATAACAGTTTTTGTCATCCGTTCTTAGCTGAAGAATGGCTGAGCGAAAGGTTATGTTAACAGTAACTCTCTCGCTCACACTTCAATAAATCTGTATATGTCTGTATTCTTCACTCACGAGTTCGTTCCTCGAAGCTGTTGGATCCTGTTATTGTTTTACGCGTTCCGCAAGAGAATTAGCACGAAGTGCTATGCTTGGAAAACAAAAGTCATTAATAAATTAGTTCAATATAATACTTGTTTTATTTTAAAAGTTGTTCAAGCTGTTTAAAAATACATATTTAGTTAAATTAGACTGTTTATACATTTTATTATGGTATATAATGACTCATAATTATTAATACAGCATAGCTAATTGGTGTGAAAGAATATGTTGCATAAGTTTAAACTTAGGTATGTAGGTTAAGTTGAAACGGTTCGTTGATTTTGTGATTAGACGTTTGGAAAGGTTCATATACTTGATGTTCACTACTTTGCATTATCTGTTTGCAAATTAATTGTTACGTAGAAAACAATTCATTTGTAATAAAAAATTTATGTTCTACTGACAATAACTTGTGAACCTTTACATAATAAAGACGCTTTCTATACTAAAGCATAAATCATTGAACTATGTTATGGTATGTTAAAGAAAACTTCATAGGTCCGCAATTTACCCTTCATCATCATCAACTCACTATACGTCCCCATTGAGGGACTCGGAGCCTACCCCAAGTTAGGGGTGACTAGGCCATAGTCAACCACCCTGGCCCGGTGCAGGTTGGTTGACTTCACACATATCTTTGAATTTCTTCTCAGATGTGTGCAGGTTGCATCACGATATTTTCTGTTCTTACGGTGAACATAAGAACTTCGGATTAATGTACATATGTAAATCGAAAATCGAAAAACACATTGGTAAATGACGGGATTCGAACCCAAGACCTGCAGATTGCAATTAAAGTCCTTAATCCCTGAGCCACCGACGCTCATAACCTTTACATAATACCTAAATAAAAACTTTCCAAATTTATTGAAAATAAACCGACTCAATCGATAAATTGACATGATACATTAAAACCATAATTTTTCTTTCTCTTTATTGAGTTAAAGACGCGGGGGCGGGCGTAATTACCTAAATATAAATAGTAAACAACACCCTATCCGCCCACTGAACAAGGCGCCCTGCGTGTACTCATTTAAAATTTAAATATATAAATTGCATTAAATACATTTAACATTGGCAATTAATTAAATATATACATTTTGCTCATTTATTTGCCACAGAGTGCAATGCTCTCGCGTATTACACAAAGAAGTAGGGAACATCAGATGCATCATTTTATACGTTTGAATAAAATGTGATACGGGGTTCACTTTATCAAGATGGCCGTCGAGAATCTTGATGTATTGATGCGTTTAGATGAATCTCTAGATTGAGCGGCGGCAAATCAAAAGCAGTTTCATCCGCAGCAAGTACTTTGGAATATTTCTGTATAATATTAAACTCAATTTAGCAATTGATCAGAACTAGGTACTATTTGTTTTAAATTTTATTCTTTATATTACGATAAAATGTTTCGTAGACCGAAGTCTGTTTAACATTATTTTATATGTTTTTATTATAAGACTTCTTTACTTTCAACAGCTCTCCAACTTTACGATCAAATAAATATCACGTTTCTATAAAATCTATTTACAGAATAAGTGCTTACAACATACCATTTTGTATTGCAATATATTACGCGTATTTTGAAAACATCTTCATATCTTATTTGCATATATTTTCGCTCTTACAATATTATACATATGTCAACAAAACCTATTCAAACAATATATAAACAATATATATAAAACCTATATATAACCTATATATAAACAATAATATATTTTTTCACAAATAATTGATTATTATTTGTAATATTCATCTAGATCTAACTGGTTTTATATTCTATTCTTCTATTTCAAAACAAAAAAAAACATGTATGAAATAAAATTATTTATTACACATTTCCAACATCCGTTATTGTTTTTAAAATGTATGCTTTAAATCTAATTTTGTATTACCTAAAATGTCTTTAAACATGGCAATGCAATCGACCAAAAAGGAATACAAAGAAATCTAACAACTTTAACGCGACAATAACATTTTGAAACAAACATGCATTTAAATGTACAAAATTACATGTAAGATCTGTACAACAGACATATCCTTTTAAGCTTTCCTTTAATGTCCAGACTAAAACTGGAGCCCACGTATGTATGGGTGTACTCAAGCAGAGATTCTATAAAAGCTAGGATCTGCGTTTAGCCCTGACATTGCCCTTGGTCACTGCCTACGAGTTACAACAGAGCTAGTAATGTTGAAGCTGACTTCTTTGATCATTTTGGGGTTAGTAGCATGTGGTGTAGCTGATGATGGAAATACATTATCTGAGAAGATTTCTGGGGAAAGTCGACAAAGGAGACTTTTATGTAAGTTCTTTTTTTTTTTTCTTTTTTCTTTGCAAACTTATAAAAACATTTTTTTTTTCTAGTTTGAATTATAAAAATAATTTCATTGTACGAATGAATCCTATTTACAATTATGGTTACTTTTTAATTTTATTAAGTCACTGTACTTTTTGTGATTACACAATATTATAAGAAGCACCCCAAACATATTAATATGATGGTAAAAAAATAGTCTATAACTTTTTACTCTTGTTAACAAAAATCTGTTAAAAATATATTTTAAGTAAGTCTGTATGAATATTCATATTCATACTTTTTATCCTATATTATTTATTACCATATATGGGCTATCATAATTCCTCATAAGTAGAAGAAAAGGTATAGTCTATTGCGTGCTATAATATCAATGACCTAGACATCGCGTGGCGAGACGCAACAAGGGGATGTATCAAACATAAAATGAAAGCACTAACATCCCATCTCTCCGATCATTACTCTGCGATTACGTGCTCACCAAGCAATACAATCATTATTCCAATCTAAGAAGAAATGAAATTTACTAAAGGATTGTATTTGTACCAGAAATTCTACTTTAAATATTGTCTCGCTCCAAAATAAATTCTACTTTAAATATTGTCTCGCTCCAAAATAAATTTATTCGATTCATATTTTCTAAATATTTGAAGTTACGTGATAGTGAAAGATTATGTATTTTCTGAACTTCATGTACTTGGATGTAACTTGGTTCAACCATTAATTTTATTATAATTAACGTCAACAAAAGGAGAAAAGTCGACATGAAAAATGAATGATCAATTTTATTGCTACAAAAAAACTCTTTAAGAAATAACTTAAATATAAGAGAACCATGTAAGTTAATGACCGAGAAAGGGTTTTTATAACATGTATTGATTTTCTCGCGTTCAATCAAAGGAGAAAATTATTATCAATCTTTGCGGTTGAATACACTCGTCCAGACAATTGTTAAAGCTTTTGTAAGTTGCGTGTCAGTGAATCGTACGGCGAGGCGCATTCAACTGTCCGTATCTCATTTACAACGCGCCTAATGTCTTCCGACAAGTTGAAAATGTTTTATACATCCTTTGCGGACAACATTAATCTCGATTTGACATTGTGGCGTGTGATGTGGCTATTCAATGTTCAAATTAGTTTTACGAGTATATTGTATATAAAATTTCTTTGAAATTATGATTGGCATTTATATTTCTGTGTATGATATACCTTTAATATTTTTCTTGCTTACTTCTTTCTTATTCTTTCTTCATTATTATCAAATTATTGTATGATATTTATTTTCAGTTTATGATGAACAAGGAAATCTGGTAAAAACATATTCGAATCCCTACCTTACTGATTTTGGTGCAAATAACAATGTGTTTTGGAACCTCATGAATCCATTCTTTAGCTTTCTTAGGGTGAGTACACACATATTTCTTGGTTTCAAAAATATCCAAAAAGTCATCATAAGGTTTCATTTACATGATTATCAGTTCATTAATCTGTTACTTACTGTAAACATAAAACACAAACCGTGATTAATATAATCAAGACTGAGTTTTAATGTGAGTAAAAATTCTTCAGCCATCAAGCTTCAGTGGTTCTACTATAGCCTATATGATACCAGTATCCGATGCAGTGGTGCAGCAAATCAACACCGACCCAGTATACCAGAACAAGCTAATGATGCTATCAACACGTGACCCACTTGTGGAAGCAAACCCACTCTGCTCTGGGAAGCGGGAACCTATTCCCTCACAGAAGCTCTGTAGTAACTTCATTAACTGCTGGGACGGCTGGGCGTTCGAGCAGGAGTGTCCTGACGGATTACTATTCTCTAATAATGGCTACTGTGACTATGCTTACAATGTGGACTGCAGTAATAGAAAACTTAAAGGTAATTTTAACTTGATATATAACACATAAGAAATAGTTCTCATAATTTCACTGTTTGGAACCGGTCCATTGTGAGCGTTGTCGGTTTGTAATCTTACCAGGTGAATTACAAAATCTTCCATTTGTAACTTAATGTGACATTCATAATTGATAGGCAGAAGACAGAACTTGAGTTTGGGACACCACGGCTTATTTTTTTTTTCTAGGTCTAAGTATACAGTCAATTATGTAATTTTAAAATATTCTGTTTAGACTTATTCCGATTTTTTATTAGGGAATTAAGTTTCACGACCACGTCATTAATTCTCAAAACAGCTTTAGATTTTAATCAAATGCCATTATATTTTTAACGGGTAAAGACAGCTTAACTTTGCCAAATATAGAATAAAACTCAATGTCAGGTTTTTAGTCATCTCATACGTTTCTTTTCAAACATACGTCCGAAATAAAGCAATTTATTAACACAATAACTAACTCAAGCCAGTCCAAAGTGGACTAGTGGAAATATTTTGACCTAAACAACAAATCAAGAGGTTGAATGTATTGAAAGAGAAAAAAAATTAAGTTTGATATTTCTTCAGATATCGCTGGAAATTTCACACCAAGTATTATGCAAAGCTTTACAATTACGCAACGCTTCGACATTATATCATCCATATCACGCGCAAATATGACATTTTTATATTCATATGTAATGTTTCCAATACTAAATACTATTATAAAATGTTAAAACAAAAGCATTTAAAACAAATGAGGTTAATTTTTTTTATTTTTTAAAATGGCATAAAATCCAGAACACAATGACTTAAGAAGGTGTAGAAGTCAAAACAACTTTTATAACATTACATTCCTAACGCCTAGTATTTAAAGTGTAATAAACTCTTTTTATTGTGATGTCAATCGGAATTGTTAATTTTTTATCCTCTAATTTGTTGCAACAAAAATATTTATCACTGGACATATATTTCTAAACGGTTTAAACGGTGAATGTTCAGTAACACTCAGTATTAAAAGCGTAGTTATCATAGATGTTTAAATGTTTCGTATTAATTTTCCAGATACCATAGTACCGCGATGTCGCCAAGATTTCGAAACATTTCGAAACGAAACAAACTGCAACGAGTTCTTCGTGTGTGTGAACAGTCTGCCGGTCAGATTCAAATGCCCCTCTGACCTTTACTTTAACCAGGTAAGGAATATGTTAATACTTCAGTACTACGAGAAGGAGCGTCAGTAAAAAAGTGACGTTACCTTCTACATAAGGTAATAAGGTTTTTCATTATAAAAACTGAGATAGTTTTACCATAGAAAGCAACTAATTCATTATTACTTACAAGTATATTTGCATAAGTATAACTATTAAACGTCTCTACAAAAAATATTCACGCATGTTTTACCTTCGTACTGTTCAACCAAGAAAAGGCATCATCTGTTACTCTTTTTTTTTACTTTTCTGTCTTTATGTTAGGTATTATATTTTTTTAAATAGCTCAAGGAAAAATATATATTCTCAGTTATTTACTTTTATTATATTACTTTTAAATGCTATTAATTATGCCCACAAAAACTAGACTAGACTTAAGACCATTTCTGAGAAATATTTTTATTTAGATATAGTTTGCCTTATTGATTAAGCTCGGAACCAACTTGTTTATAATTAATATACATGGGAAAACATTATCCTATTTTCAATCGGGTAATAAATTCAATTGATTGATACATAAATTACTCGTACATACGAATGAAAAAAAAAGTTAACTATGTATGCATTAAGCAATATCTTGAATTGTCAATACTTCAATTAAGATTGTTAAATTTATTTTATGCAATATAAAACTGTCGAAATAAAGAATCGTTATGCTGTATTTTTTATTAAAAATTTTTAAATTTCAGCATCTAGGAGTTTGTGATTATAAGCATATCGTCAGTTGTAATATTTCATTGATGGAATCTTCTGACCAAACTTCTTCGAATACTCCACAATCGACGACTGCAACCGCCACCTATACCACAAAAGCTACAACTCCTATGGAACTAAGTACAGCGCCTACAACTTCGACTACTGTGGCAGTTCATCAGTTTATCAATACTTACTATGATAGTAAAAGTAAGTGTTTCTTTTTATAAAAAAATAATCCTTACTACATAACATTGTTAAAATTTTCGTGACGACATTATTAAATAAAAATCTAATATATAAACGGCTAAAAATTCATGCATTTGTTCTGTGACGGCAACAGTCGGGGAGAGTTATAAAAACAGGCTGCGTCCGCGAAATAATACCTGTCCTACCTTTTTTCATTATCATGATTTTATTTCCTTTTTAATACACCGGGTGAATTTTTTGTATACTTAATACTATGTTGTCTTACGACAGTGGAAACCCAAGGATGTGTTTTTTATATTAAAAGGATTACGGATGTTCATCTCGTTGTTTCAGCTTGGACGGCAACACATGTGGCTATGTCACGTCAAGATGCTATTCGCCAATTGAAGCTGAAAGCTATCGCAGATGTTAAAACCGCGGAATAGCTTTAAATAAGCGTTAAATAACCTCCTCATTTGTTTGTAATTCTTTTTGCTTTTGTTATTAAAATACTTAAGGCTCTTTCTGTGAAAAGGCCATCATCAGGCTTTGCATATACTTATATAATTTTGTTTGTAATTTTTGAAACTATAATTTAAGAAATGCCATGTGGTAAAATGAATAAACAATTGTGAGTAAAAAAGTTTATTTACACTCGACTGTAAAATACCTAACCTAACTTAAAGATAACTTATATCACTAAGTTAATACATATATTCATGTTCGACAAACTATCAACGTCTTCACGTTGGTAGCATGTCAAAGAGATTCTTTATTAGTATTACATATTTGGCAAACATTTAAAAAGCCTTATTTTTTATTTCGTCAATAATTTCAATTGCCAAGAATTATATTTGCAAGAATTAAAATAATATTGAAACGCATACAGAACAATTTTTAGAAATAGTACTGTAGCATTTTTAAAATAAATAAATGTTATTTGCACATAATAAAGTTCATTTTATTCAATAATTATTTTTCAAAATTAAAATTTAAAGTTAGACCATAATTGATAAACTAATTAATTGGTCATTGAATAATTTAATTTGTAATATTTAAAAGGCTATTTATATTATACCAAGTATAGTACAGGTTTAATTTAAGCCTGTCCTTTCACCGGTCCCTTGACTTTCAGAATCCCAACTTCTTTAGCGCCTTGAGGTCGACGTCGCCGTAATAATCCTCGCTGTAACAGATATTACTTTCATTACAAACAAGTATTTTTTAATATATAAATTTCAGCTACAATATTCATATTTAATTATAGAAAAAAAAAACTTATATTAAGTAAAGCTGGTATTATAATTAATAAACGTACCTTTTTAAAAGAAGACAAAGACTGGCTGTTAAAAGAACTAGTGGATACAGATTAATAAAATAGAAGTAAACTGAAATAATAAGAAGTTATTAGAGGGTTACAAGAGTGTAGACAACATAGAAAAAAAGTGTTACCATGAAAGTATGTTATAAGGAAGTTCGTGCAAAAGTACAATACTAACAACGTACAGATAAATAAGACACAAATAAGTTTAATTTTTTATATGTTTTCTTTATTTTTATTACTAAATGTAAAACTTAAGAAAATACAGAATGTTTATCAAACAACAACACTCAGTCGCAGCGAGATAATTCAATACATAGATTATTTACAAGGTCGTGGATTGATTGAAATGGAAACGTATCAATTTACACTGGACTTTATAAATGCAAATTTATATATTTATACATATAATATATCCTAGTCTTAATCGTTTCATATTTTTCAGGACAATTATCACCGGGCACAGACCAAGTCTAAACTAACCGGTTGAATGACTTACAGAGCACTATGAGAGCTAAGATACAATATAAAATAAATATTACTAACGCTGTAAACTTTCTATTAACTTTCTAATCCGCCTCTGGAAATTGTTCTGTTAAGGCTACAACGAGAAAATTATTTGGCAACTAGAAATGAATACAAATCAATCGGCTTCACTCACTTAACAATTCGAAATTCAAATTTAAACTTGGAACAATATCCTCGCGCGTCGAAAACAACTTTTTTTTTCTGCTTAAATTTTCAAATTTATATTCATACTGTGCTGTACACGATATGTGCTCGTTGTTTTTAATGCGCGAAGTAATTTAAAGTAAAAATGTGAGTATTAAAGGTTTAAGAGGGATGGAGTTAAGATTTAGTTCTCCTTCTGGGGGCGGGGTTTAAGCTGCTTTGGTGCCTGGCGGGCCTGCCCGTCGCTCTGGAGTCCGGCAAGGAGTTCGCTCTTGCGGATCGTCTTCAGATCCAAATCGCCGTAGTAGTCCTCGCTGAAAATGTACGCGCACCTTACTGCCTGTCGCATCCACTTATGCTTAACTTATCTCTACTACTATTGTAAATATTAACTACACTTATTGCAATAAACGTTGTAAATGGCTATCTTAATTCTAAGCAACTTTTACTGTGAACATACTAAGAGAATTGAAACTTGTGTAATAAAACTTGCCCACGACACTTGATATCTACTGAACTGCCTTGAATTTATAACGTATAAATCACCATTCGCTTAAATACAGGTGCGTATAATACAAAATAAATTCTTAGAAATCATTAATGAGTTACGACAAGATACTCGAAAGGATTCAATACGACACATTTGACCTTCGTTTGATCTTTTTAATCGTGACCGTCGCAGGCGCATCCCACTTTTAAAGTGATTGTTCGAAGCAGACAGACCATGAACTAAAGATAATCCTTATAGAAAGGACTCATTGTTTCATTGAACAACTAGTTTTGCATCTATAAAAAAAATACTGCACAACAAGAGGAAACAGCAATCCAGACCGTCATAGATATAAGTGGGCTAGAAACAATCACTGAATGTAATATTGAAAGTAGAATGGCGTTACTAAATCGGCGTAATACAGTTACTCGCCGAATAAGTTTATGAAACAAAACGGTCATTACCATACGTATGTATTCCGTTACACAAGTCGGCATTGACCAAGAGCGTCCGCGGACACTGCATGACATATTCGTGGATAGGCGTGCAGTTCTACTTAACATCATTTAAATTTCAAATTCGTTTTGAATGTAAGATCCTATCCACCAATTAATTCTTTAAAAGTTCTTTCAACATTCTTTGTTCGCTTATTTTAAATGCATCGGAATGTCTATAGAATACAAAATGACGGTAGAACTAAAACACTTGAATATTTATAATAACGAATAATATGTAATATTTTTTTTTCAAAAAGTGCAGAAGAATTGTTAGTCACAGGGATGTACGTTGTGGAATAGGAGCAAAAGGGACACCGATTTGATAACACAGAGTTAAAAGAGACTGAGATCGGTCACATTATCATTTGAGCCAATGTGATTCAGTAGAAATTTAAAGAGAAGCGTTCAAGTTGCTTAGTCAAGATAGTTTCACTTGAACGATAACAGACAGTTACGTTGAGAAAAAAAAGAAATTTAATAGATAGTACGAACTTGAGAAGCAAATAGTACTCACCATCCGGGAACATCTTCGGGGTCTTCGCAGTTGCCGGTACCGTCAGAGTCGCCGATCTTGAAGACGGTGCCGATGGGGCAACCGTACTCCCGGGCGGTTCCCTCCAGACAGATGTAGTACTTGCGGCAGTCCTCAGGGTGGGCGTGACGACTGAAGGAGCCAATGTTGGCTACCTCACCGGGGTTCGCGCAAGAAAAGCCGTTGGCTACTTCTGTGAGTTATAAAGCATTTCTCTAATTAGTTCCATTTTTCTCTCTCTTTTATTTCTTGTTATTTTAAATATTCCTTAATAACGTACTCTAGAAAGGTTTACTATGTTTATGACGAATCGTTAGGCCTGTCAAGATTGTGAGAAAAGACTTAGGAAAACGTGGCAAGAGATCGATCTTTGTAGCGATATTTGACATCTTTGCCTTACATACCGCAGTAGCAATAATTTCTTTATCATTTTTGTATTAAAAATAAAATGTTTTTGAATTTCGATTTAATAAGTTAACATACCCTCAGATCTGCACTCGGGCACCTGGTCGGCCCACATGCACACACGCGCCTCTCTGTCGTAGGCAAGTCCGGGACTGCACTGATAGCGGGAAGCCTCGCCGTTCCAGCAGTTCCAGAAGACGTCGCATTTCTTTTCATCGGCGAAGATACCGTACAGTCTTTCACAGTGGGGTGTGGAGATCGGGGGTTCTGTGAAATGGAAGTACATTACAATCTACTGTCGACCCCATATCTCTTTAGTTATAATAGCAAGCTCTAAATTATTAACTTTTTATTTTTACATAGAAATATTAATTATGTAAATGTGTCCACATTAACACATTCAACCAATTTTTGTCACCATGAAGAGAATATATTATATTTTATAATATACGTGATTAAAGTAACGACCTTCTGACCATATCCTGGTAAGTGGAATACTTGGTACCATCACGAATAAATTTGAATGCAAATCCTGGCTAACCTTGACCGTGTACAAGTATTTAGAATGTTACCAGGCGCTCATGACTCGATTTTATATTGATTTAAATTCTTTATCTGATTCACTTTTAATGTAATTGTTTTTATTCATGTCTTAAAAATTTACATCATATTGTAAACTATAATTTTTTAGACTTTAAATTTACAATATCGGTTGATTCTTTACTTACCAAGTTGTGACCTGTCACCGCAGTCAACATTGTGGAGGTAGTCGCAGTTTTCTGTCAGGTATTTGGAGTCGGAGGCGTCGAAAGCGAGTCCATTACCACAGGTCTTCAGTTCAGCGACACCATTATCACACTTCCAGTATTTGTCGCAGGACACGTGGTGTGGGTAGAATCCAAAGTCATCAGGACATTTGAAGGATTCTTGACCAAGAGCTGCAACAAAAAAATTACAATTGTTAATTTTAATAACAAATACGTTTATTATTATTATATCTATTAAATTTGTTGCTGGAGTTCTTAATTAGATATTAACACAAAATATAGTGCGGTTATGTATCATAAGGTGTGTCATCTTGAATTTTTATTATAGTTACGCAATGAGACACAAGGGATTTTGCCAAGTGGCTTTACGCGCAACAGATTTCACAACAACCAGTCGCAGGGCCACTCTTTCTCCACAGAATGCAACGCGACGAATGGATATTGAGTAATAAACGACAACGTTATACATTGCCTTTACTTTACCGAGCAATAAAATGCTAAAAATTTATTTCCTAGCATTCAATTGTTAATTTTAATTAAAATCGTAAGACTAGTATTGTGTCCAAATTTAAATATATTTACTGCGTCGTGTTAATTTAATACATTACTCAGCTTCGTTAAAAAACTGATCGAAACAAGTTTTCGAGTTGTTTGCTTACGATTGGACGTAAATACTTCCATATTCTGTGATTATGTCACGAAACCTAGTCAACACTACCGGTTGACATTTGCGGCTTTAATACGCAACGCAAAAGGCGAAAACTTCGCGACTCTTTTGCAACAAGCTTCTCTCTTTTATTTATTAAAAGTACAAATTGTATATCAAAAGTTTCACAAAGCTTTAATATAAAATTCCTTATATGTATATGTCCTTGATAACATTTACAAATGTAGATTGAATATTGCAGTTCAATTCTTAAGAGTTTGATTATTCAATCAAGACAATTTGCATTACAAAATGCTTAAACTCATATTGCCGAAACGTATTACTTAACATAATTGCTACGATTATGTTTTTCTAGGTTATAATGCTTTAATGGATACGCTAAAATTACATGACCCAATTAATTAACCTCTAATTTAAATAATTGACCACCTTATTAATAAAATTAAGCAATATTTCAAATTATAAATAAAAAGGCCATATATATTTGATTGCGTTGAAATGAAATAAAAAATATCCTTTATGATAGTAAAAACAAGACATAGACAACTTTTATTATTTATCATATTGAATCGAGGTTAACTGGACGCCTTTTAAATGCCTAACATTCTTGTCAGTTGAAGCAAGATTGTTACTAAATGAATGATGAAATTAATAAATAACACGAAACAGTTGAGAATTAATTTACCTATAGTCCATGTATAGTTTTTTAATATTAAGAACAATTATATTTTTAACAAATATTTTTGCTTCTTTCGTAAAGTAACCATAATCTCGTGACAGTAACATAAGCCAAAGGTTCCAATCCAAGATCTCTTGCATATCATATTGTCATGTCATATGAGCCCTACACGTCATTATAATACGAATCTATGACATAAGTATTAAAGTGTCATATTACCAATTACATAAATCTCAATGATAAGCTTTACTTATATATTAAATAAACAAATGAAACAGATTAATCTGATGCGTATTTAATAATCTCCTTCTAATCTACATAACGATATACATATAAAGAAAACTTAAGCAGTGTATTAGTCTACATTTCTCTTACTAAATACACATTTAGCGGTTGTCTTATTAACCAATTAACTTTAAAAGTGACAGTTAAATAATTAATGAATCCATGTGGTAACATTATGAGGCAACGATTTAAAATTAAAAAACCGAAATTACTGACTAAGCATCATTTTGAAATTGAAATAGCAACATTTATAAATAGGCTTAATCTTACACAATACATTATCCAACGCAAAGGTCAAAAACCGTTAAGTAATACAGGTGAAAGCCTCAAGTTGACCCACAGAGCGAGTCTGGGCGGAACTTTCGATTTCGTTAACACATTGATGCTCACGCGCATCTTATTAAGCAATCATGACTGGGAGTTGACCTTTATCTACATTTTATTCAATAAATAATTTGAATATTAATAAGATTATTATATGATTTTAAATAATGAAATAATTAATTCAATGATTTATATTTAAAATTTTGAAATATACGCAGTAATTATTCAATAACTTGTGAATAAAAATAAGAAAAATAAAAAGGTTAATCATGTTATTAATTTGAATTATTTTTAATATGAAAATAACTACGAAAGCGTAATGATATTAACGAGAAATAACATGGTTGTATAATCTTTAATACAAATGTTAAGTAACAATGAACTTAAAACTTGATTCTATTTAGTTAACGCCTACTTACATTACATGTAAGAGAAGTTGATGTAACATTTAAAATAACATTAGATAATCATTGGCAGCTATGCGCTGTCGGTGAAAGTTTCAACGCTTTCTCGTTCATTTTTTTTTTACTCTACTTATTTGAATCGTAAATTTTTTGTGAACTGTACAACTTAATACTTCATTCTGTTAACTTAATTTAGAACTATATATAAGCGATTTAAGTAAATATAAAATAGTAGTAAGTTATGTGAGATATTCGAAATACAAAATATCAGTTACTTTTATGATGATAAAGCTACTTACTTAATTACCACTTAAAATTGTAATTGATTTTTAAACCATTCGGTGCTAGGGGAAAAATATTACATACATATGTAATATTACAAAATTGCAATTTAATTCCGATGTCACAGCTGTAATAAGCTATAATTATTCTTCTGTGGTTCACAAAGGCGGATAGGTGAGGCCACATGTATTATTAATACGTAACTTGAAAATTTATTGTGTGTTGCGCAAACATACCTAATTATATTGAGATATTGAATAATTGACTTGAAATATTTCCAGCAACAGAATTTGAATTTTATTGCTGTAGAAATATACACTCATACGTTTGAAATAATATGACAAATTCTTTTGACTGAAAAATGAAAATTTACATTTTTATAACCCTAATAATTGCAATATTCAAAAATTAACAAAAAGAAATCGTTTAACATGTCTGTAAGACCACAAGTTGCTCTCAGGTAGTAAAGGACGGTCGGAATTAAGGACGAAAAACAAAAAGACAAACGTTAATACAAGTCGATACAAAGTTATTTATAAGAGGCGGCCATGAAGGACGTACAATCACCGTATCCTACATTGTCGGCGCCGACGTTACAAACAACGTACGTGACATGCTGCAACGTTACAAACCTACACTCTATATTACAAAAATCTTTACTATAATATAAACGTATACAACAAAACTCTCGTCCGTAACTATGGGACAGGCGGGATAAGTATAAACCATCTAAGTAAAAAGTTAAAAGTTATAGATATTCGTATAACTTGTTCTTCATAAATTGAGAAGATTAATAAATTTACATCGCTTTTTACAGTAATTGTGATTTAGTAATTTATGGGTCCGACCTGTCACCCGCTACTCCATCTGCGCGGAATTAAAAAAAAATCTTAATTAATTCTTCCAGGCTGTGTTCTACATCTATGCCAAATTTCAGCGAGATCCATGCAAACTTTTTATAGAATCATATCGATGTATTAAATCAATTCGAGCTAATGTAAAAATGAAAATATGTTATTTATCAAGTATGTGTGTCATACACGATAAATGACATTAATTTATAAACAAGTATATAATTCTAATAATAGAAAACAAACATCAAAAACAAAAACTATGATACATTGTTCTTCGGCTAATAAATAGTTAGTAAAAACACTTCCGGTGTATTGTTTTTTGCAATTAAATAATTACAAAAACTGCATCCGTAGAATGCCAAGAAATTTGGACATTTTTGGTAAAAACAATAAACAACCTTCACTTTTAAATTACATCTTAATTGCCTATTGTTTATTATTACTGTAAGCTTTACATTGAAAACTTTCGGTAGAAATTAGTTAAACGAGAAAACATTTGCCATGTATGGTGGTCTAAGCTTGGAGATTTCGACACTTACAAGCACTATGACATCATGGTTTAGTAGTACGAGTGAACATTAACGCCGGGCAGTTTTGTAACACTTTGCATAGACTGAATACTTAACTAGACAGCACAATATAATTAGATAGTTGTTGTGCTTTGTATTTATTAAAATCTAGTTCAAAATAAAAAATTTCATTATGTGTTGCCACGAATTAAATGAGAAAGTAATTGTCTTAGTAATGGAAAAAGAAATAAGATGCTATACCTTTCATGCAACATTAAATGTATGATAAATAACAGATGACACAATAACACCATTATGTACATCTTATGTGCCTTTATCTCAATAAAAGGCGTAATCCAAAATACTGGTAAAATAAGACAATCAATCCTATTTGAAGTGACAAGCGTAAATTTGTGTCTCCGGTATTATGCATTTGAATACGCCAAAATAACCAGTCCATCATAAGGAGGAATATCATCAACATAGCAAAATAGAGTCAAATAACAAATGGTTAAAACTATTAAGAATTATTCCGATAGATTAGTTATTTCGTTAAGTTATATTGTTTGTAAATAATAAAATATGTAAAAGTCAATTTCATCACTGCGTACATATTGCCTAATTTACTAACTTTACTCAACGTTCGTAAACAAGTATAATTGACAAGAGATCGCAATATGTCCCAGCTCAATGCCACGCGCGCTCAACCAATCGATTAATTTTCACCGGATTTTCTTCTTGTGAAACTCGAACACGCACCGGCCATACTTGACAATTAAATAGCTTCACGCAATAACTTTATGAATATTCCTTAGCATTCTCAGTGACGAATCGTTTTCGTTTAATCGTTTGTACTTTTCAATCCACTCTCTAGTTTATCTTTGTGAATACGGAGGAATACGCAAAACACTCGTGAGAATCTTCTACGTGTTGGCAATATTAAACAATAGTAAATGCCTCATAACTAAAAAGTGCATGAATGAGACGATGTCCTGTTTGACAAATTATTTATATGATTTTAATTTGTGTGGGAAAAATAGTTATTAGCTTACATACAATTTGGCTCACAATTATTTTTTTTTTGCGATTAAAATTATTGCAAAGAAAGATAATTTTAGCGAAAACTTTTCTGCAATTTTCTGTCCAATATACAAGTGATTAAAATGCCTTTCACAATAAAATATTTCATCATATTAAAAATTGAAAATATTTTGGCAACAGAGATTTCAATAGTTATTAGACATAACGGGATCAAGTAGTTTTTTCATAATACATGCATTGTTATAGTTTGCTAATTTTCACACGTCTTGTGTGACGTAATTCGTAGTATTACGCTAGAAAGTGTAATGAGAGGGAATTCCGTCAATTAGAAGTGACATTATAAAAATTCTTTTAACCCTGAAGTGTCTGTAATTTTGCAACAATTTTTGCGAGTTATTTCAATTCCATAACATTTTAATGGCGTGATAAATGAGTGAAAGTCAGCCACCATAATACTAGCGGAGAGTATGTTGTAAGACATTATATGTAGATTCGTTGTTCATTGTACGATATTGTAAATGTGTAAAGCAGCACAATAATACAATGAGTCGCATTTAAAATGTAGTTTTTTCATTATACTTTTTGTCTTTCATCATTACCTAGAACTATAAATATTATAATTATTAGAAAACTTCAAACAATACCCTGAATTTCAATTGTAACGTCAATTAAATCTATTTGAAGGTAAAGTGAAGAGAAATTAAAGAATGTAATTATATAAATAACTGCATAAATTTAGGATAATAATTGAGAAAAATGACGTAACATCATTACAAAAAAACTGTAGTAGTCGACAACATTTATGTCGCAGCGTAAGATTGTGGAAATTTTCATAGAATGCAGTTTCTCTATCCGTGTTTATGTCGCTGGTGGAGTAGGCTGATAGCATTGATACAGTATCACATCTGTAGCTTTCGTGATCCCGACACGATATGACAGGCGAAAGCATCGGCACCGCTCTAGATCGTTCCAGTCGGCCATCGGGCACTACCGCATACGCCGCACCCTAAATATTTCAAATTCTACATACCCACGCCGAGGGCGGCCGCTAGCACTATAAAACACCGTGAATACATTATATAAACTTTAAGTCCTTGCACGGGAGTAGTGGACACTATTACGTTCGAGCACACACTGCGAGCGGGTGAATGGGCGGTCGAGGCTTTTATATCGGGTAGGCGTACGAGTAACTCGGGCGGTGAAAAGCGTCGTCGGCGCCTGCGCAGCACCCGCGCGCACCCCTCGCATACTCCGCGCAGGCCCAACGTCGCATCCTTACAGCTTGGTGCCACTCTATCCTGTGCCACAAATTTTCGTATATTTACTGTTGTCTTCCTTTCAAGTAGTCTTTCGATAAAGTTATTCTCCTCATATAGTAGTTTAAAACATTAACTATTACGTATTTCTTCTACAATGTTCTTAAGTATACATCATTTTAAAACTTAACAGTCAGGCTCAATAATTGAAGAATGAACATTAATTGTCTAAAAAAACTTTATTTAAATGCTGCTTTATTGATGAGATTGTACTATCATGCTATAGATAAATGGTGTGGAATTAATGTAAATTTTACGTCACTTTGAACACTTTGTGAGATGTGCGACGAGAATGCTAAAATGATATTTCGGCGGCCATGGGATAAGATTTCGAATCATGTATTTGAATGAAGTACAAATAAGAAAATTCACACGTACAAAATAATAATAAAATTTTGAGAATATTTGCTCCTTAAATTATTTATTGAAAAATAATAATAATTAATTAAAAAATACACATATAATTGTAAAAATAATTAACTATCCTATAAACTTATTTACTAGTGAACTATAACTAATATTAAGCGATTAAATTTTTTGTAACAAAAGACGATCGTACACAGTTACCAGAATGCCTTGATTTGAAGGAAGAACCTATTATACGCTTAATGGTTAATATAATTTTTTACTTTTTAAAGAAAATGACGACGAAGGCCATATTTAGCACTATGCGTTTATTTTTATCGGTCTGTCGTTACGTCGTCATTTTTCCGGTTTAAATATTGTACTGGAAACTTTACTGATCTCACAATACGTACATACACACACATCTCAAACTGAAACACATACACACTAATCATATATCGGGATGTATGGTTCAACCATTGTAAAGATTCTATTGAAAACCCATAAAAAGGCACATTACTATTTTTCATTTTAACGAGTTGATTTCAATCTAATTAAACTAAACGTAAAAATTATCAACATTTATTTATATGTGTAAAATTGAATCCACTTTAATAAATTCGCATTTCAACTGTTTAACTTTTAAGCTATTACCGTGTTCCAAGAAACTGATCCCGAAGCAATACATTAGCGTGTGAAAAACAATCCCTTTTGTTTATCGACATAAGGAAATGTAACGTTACTGCCACATACCGTTATTTGTGTGAATCATTGTCTGTAAATCTGAAGACTTAACGTGGCAGCCGTAAACAAGGTCTAAGTAAGGAAACTCTTTTCTTTGTATCGGGGGAAAATCTTCGAGAGATACCCTGCCTTCTATAATATTTGATATAATATTTCAAATACCTTTATTTAAATTAGTTACCTTTTTCCGTCACGATAATCTTAAAATCACTATGTTTTAGCGTCCAAATTTCTTTATCAAAATTGATTTTCACCTCTCTAATTCTAAAACTAAAGAGCATATAATTTTTTTAAGTTTTTTGGCTGTGGATTTTTCTGGTTAATACATACGAGTATTATGAATCACGATCAGACTCAGTGTCTTGTCGCCTTTATTTAGTGTTCAGTTTGTTAGAGCACCTTTTATGAGTACATTAAGTGGATCAGATCTTTGTTGGATCTAGTTTTCAAAGCTTACTCAGCGTCGATTTATTAACATTCTCAAAAGCTATTAAAAACACGATCATGTTTTAATATTAGAGATAGTGCCACTATCGCCGTAAAATAATCTTTGTAATTTTATTTATAAAATCTGTATTTGGGATCTTTGTCAAATTAATTAATTTTAGTGAGAATTAAGTACGCTTTAATATAGCTAGTTTTTATAAGATTTTTTAAACAGGTTCTATTGTAATCACTTGCTTAAAAGCATAAACCTGTCGGTGTGTTATGAAGTCATTTTGATTTTTGATGATGACTTGATAAGAGAATTCTATAATGCATTCAAATATAATATGATAAGTTATTAAAAACAGTTATAAATAGCCTTAAAGTGAAAAAGTAATAACCCCCGACTATTCTCAATTTAAAACATGACACTATTTTTAAATTTTTGCCATTTAAGCCTTAAAATATTTGTATACGAAAACATAGAGAGGTTTATTTGTCTGTTTAGAACACTATTGTATTAGTAGAATATAAAACAATATACCAGTATTTACAGTCCACAGCTGCTAAACTTCGCAGATTACTCATAGAAAGTTGGTACAACGATTGTTAATAACAATATCTAACTAGTATTTCATTGATTGTACAATGTATTATTCATTGCTTTATTACATCGTGTATGATAGATTTTGAAACTAATAAGTATTCTTTTGTTTTGCACTTAATTTGTATAGTCTTTCCAGGACTATGAAAAACTTCGCTTTGTTACGGAAAATGTGGAACAAATTTTTTACATACAAAAAGATATTAATTTAAAGAAGGCGATTGAGGCACCTGCAGGGAAGATTTTTCAATACATTGGTCGGGCTATATTTCGTAAAATAAAAATCCATTACCTGACTAAAGTTTAACCTCTAATGTATATGTTACATACACATACATTAGAGGTTAAAGTTTAATTTTATAAAAAAGTATAGAACTTAGTGAATAAATCTGACAGGACCGTCTGGTTTCTTCGTGCTTTCTCCTTGAACTTACTGGCCAAAGTTAAGGTTCCATGAGGTCACAAATCCTAGCCATGTCCAGACAAGTAAGTGCCAAGGTAAATCAGCTTTTTATTGCAGTGTAGTATGTTTGTGTTTTTGTGACTTTGCAGCGTTACTAAATAGGGTATCAATATCCTTTTTACATTGAATATCAAGTTAACTCGTAACGTAACACTGAACTCTTTAAAGATCACTTAAGTCTTGACCTTATTATATTAGATTGAGTCAACAATATTCATATATTTTCCGGGCTTACGACGTACAGTTACATAGACAATGCTTGAGTCATTAAATTCTTAAATCAATTTTTCCATAAGTTCTGTAAGCAAGTGTGTTTCTGTATTTCTGAAAGTTTTCCTTATCTTGAGGTTTTTAGGCGTTGACAACATCAATCACCGGATTTCGGAGTAATTATACGTAATGGATTACATGACGTTAAAAGGTATTTCCTTGTTCCAAACATCAATGTATAAAAGTTTTAAGGTTAGTTTGTTTTATATAATTTTGAATTTAAAACAAAGACCCTTTTAAGTAAATGGATATTGTTTCATAGTATTATAGTATAAACAACTTTTATCTAAAGAAAATAAAATTGTAAAGTTTCTCCTGTTGATATTTAATAGATGTCAATCTATATATATAAAAATGAATTGCTGTTCGTTAGTCTCACTAAAACTCGAGAACGCCTGAACGGATTTATCTTATCTTAGTCTTGAAATATTCGTGGAGGTCCAGGGAAGGTTTAAAAGGCGTGAAAAAATCGAATAATTTCCGGGAAAACCCTAAAAACAGCCCTTTGCTATTTCCCATACAAACGTTTTCTAGAGTCAATTTGAACTTAACAACAGTTAAAAAAATTAATTAATTGATTTATACAAAAGTTTAGGTCTTTTATTTATCGATTGAGGCAGTACGAAGTCTGCCGGGTCAGCTAGTCATTATTAAAAATGTGACAATCAGTGACAATCAAATAATACAGACAGTACACGGATGTATATACTTTCTGTTGACAACAAGCGCTGTGTATAGAATCCAATAAAATCTATAATAATAGGGAAATGGAATTTTAAATAAATTAATCATAACATTTATCTAGTCTCCGTCACCTCTCGGTTGCATCTTCAAAGGAACTGAAGTTGTTTCTATCAATATACATAAATAAAGCGATACACTTTTCTTTTGGAGTTGGCTTACAATGTAAATTCTATTTAAATGAAAACATAAATTAAAACTTATACAAATTAAACGTATGAAAAAAAATAGTAGTAGATTAATCTGCATTAAAAGTTATTAAATCAGTGAATGCAAAAAAAACTAAACATTGTTATCAATATGGCTACACAACAAATGATTAAAAATTGATATTGAATATACTGCTTGGAAATTTTTCTAGACTAATTATCGTCAACAAAATTTTTTTAGTAGTTTGATGACAATAATGACTAATTAACCAGAAGTGATTTTAAAAAAATCCCAAAGGTGAAATAAACTTGAAAATGTGATCTGTGACTCAAATGGAAATCTTAATCAGCGATAAAGTATGCAGTTTGTATATGGGTCTAGATTTAATGTATTGGTTCAACGCTTGACACATTCATTCACATTTAACAATAATGGTCAGAAGCTTGGTACTTACTTTGATGTTTAATTGGAGCAACTAATGATCCGTAAGAAGTTTTTACCAAATTAAATAAAGAGTACGTATTTATGGAAGAGTTTTAAACCTTTTTGAATTTCAAAATGTTCCAAAAAATTAGAATCTTATTCAATCTTTTATCACAGTAGTAATTATTAACCCAATCAATAACTGAAACAGTAGAAAATATAGATCATAAAACAAAGTATTTAATTCAATACAGAAACATTGAACGTATCGATTTCTAGTATGCGAGTTAAGAACGTAATTGAATATTGAATCAGGCTAGTGCTTATTATGAAGTTATTCTCGTTGGTATTTGGGACAGGGTCCGAATGAATCGACCGAGTCGTCAACCGTCCGCGCCCGCCCCGAAGGCCTGCGGGTTTCACGGCTCCTATCAAAGATGTATTACGACGATAGGCAAATAAGGCACAAAATGTAATTTATTACTAATTAAATTACCCATTTATATCCTAAAGAAGTGAAGAAGCTTTCAAAGAACTTTCTTGAGAACTTTTTGAAGTATTTGAGTAAATTTAAATATATTTTGACACAAAGCCCATATCCGAATAATTCTTTACGACAACTATTATAAGTAGTAATTTGTGCGTTCAAAGTATCATTAAAAATATATCTTGTTCTGAGTTTATAGATAGGGTATATACCTATTAGGCATTAAACAATTTATGAAATTCATGTTACATGCTTACTCTATGTCATTTCGCCGGCAGCCACCGCTGTATATTTACCTCACCGAGGCGACAAGATACTTGCAGTATGCGGAAGGTAACTTGCAGTCGACAATGTTTAAACACATTTAAAAGTATTTGTCCACTTTCTGCAGTAACATAAGTGAAATAACGTTACGTCTATTATTTACACACACAATAATTAAATGTAATAAATGAATATTTACATTTAACAGCATTTTTGAATATATAATCATACCAAAAGATTAAGCATGTTCTCAATTATTAGTCGATTGTTTTGAAACGTGTATCGGATCGTGTGTAACGGATCAATGTAAATAAATCATCAATATATTCTTCGATTCTTGCATAAATTCACTGGCTTTTTATCTTGTCTCCGACTCCCTGTTTTGTTAATAAATCATACATATATTAACACACTATGATTCAAATTGTATCCTTTGTCCAACAGTTGATATCAACACCACTTTTGAACAGTAACGGTACTTATTATTTAGTATTCAAGAAGTCAATGCAAGTCCGTACAAAATTGTTGATACGACGAACTTCCTACGTATACACCCGATTCGGTTAAACGATTCAAAAAAGTTCCGTTTGATCTAAGAACTATAAATTTCAATTGATTAATAACCACTGTCTATTAAACAATAGAACCTTGATACTATCGTAAATTAAATAGCAAAAAAATATTAATATTAGACTATTTATAATCTTACCTATTAATAACATAGTAGTGTCGAAAAAATATTTAAAAAAAAACACATTTCGTACAAATGATGTTTGTGTGCGTTAATGATAACAAAAATCAATTTTTAAAATTTTAGTCTGTCTGCCTGTCTGCAAATCCGCGTTTGTTCCGAGTATTATTCGAAACGGCTGAGTCGATATTGACGGGACTTTGACGGGAAATTAGCTGATACATGCGGACATATTATAAGCTACTTTTTTCAGCGCAGACGAAGTCGCGAGTAAACGCTAGTTATTCCACAATAATTTTATCGTTTCGACCAAATGCTTTTGACTAGTATTGCGACTGGGAAATCTCAAGCAACTACACAAGAAACATGAACTGCTTGCTTCGAGTTTCGAACTCTAGCTAAAGATGTAGTTTATAAGAAAAATAAGTCGGCAACAACATACGTTAATATAACAACATAAGTGATTTCATCAACAATGTGTAGGCGCATGTAACAAAATTTACTCAATCATCTGAAATAATTACTCAATGTTCTGGCATTTGGTTGAGGATGCGGCGCTGCAAAGGTCACGGTGTCAAACAGTTTGCACGGTTAGTGACCCGTACATAAGACAAATAGAAATAAAAGGGAAAACAAAAAATCTATTATAAATAAAAATATGAAAGTTATAAAAAGAATAACTACCACTTCAAAACAAGTCTTCTTCACCGTAAAGTGTATCTTTTAGTACTACTTGTGTTTCTGAGCAATTTTGTTAGCTTCTCTCTTTCTCCCTCTCTGCTTACCTTGTATCCCATATGCTGGCGTAGAGTTCTTAATTAGTATCTACCACTGCTCTATCCTCGACATCTTCATCTGAGAATTGCCAGTCATTATCTTTAAGCAATACATATTTCCACCTTGTTTTAGATCTGCCACTGGATTTGCGTCTGAATAATTTCATTACTATTTATTAAAAAATCTTGCGATATTAATTAACAGTTTTATAATAGAAGAAATTCTATTATTTTTAACATACTAAATACGATACAAGTTTATAACACTCAATAAACTTCTTATCATTTAAATGTATTTTAAACAATTCCAAAGCAATGCACCACGCAATACCAATGGGTCTCGATAGGCCGAGACTCCATAAATAGCTACATCCTACTCGTTTACCTATATCCATAAGTATGCACCGCTCAAGGTCACGTATTCGTCGACTAACTGCTCCCATACTTTACATTGCACTATATTGTCATGTAAATATTATTAATTCCTTAGTTCTAAAGTTTTGATTTTAATTCGTATGAAATTTGATAACACGATGTGTTTATGTGTAAGAAGACATTCTACAACCATACAGTGAGATAGACTTGGATGTAATTTAAGCAATGTGTTTTTCAATCTGTTTATTAATTCCCAAATATGACAAAAATAACAAAAAGATCGCTTTTAAAACTGCAAGTTAATTTTAAAAGTGGTTAATTTTCACTTATACTTTTTTAAATAACTAACAGTTAGTTATTATCAATGATATTTATTTTTATTTACATTAAAACAAAATAAAAAGCACAAAAGTTTGAAGAATAAGCAATTGCGACTCTACTCCTCGCGTAAGATTTATTGATAAAATTAACCGAAGATCTTTTCAGCAGACGTGGGATAACCCTTCTTTGTAAATTATGTGTAAAAGGAAATTTGGCCTTTGTTGAGATTACTCAAAATCGATCTTGCAATGCTTAAGGTATTTTTTTTCCTTAAACGATTTTCTAAAAAAAAATTATAATAATTAAAACACAAAATTTCAAGTCTTTTCATTTTTTATAATAGATTATTTTTTGAAGTACGTTTCGCATTTTATTTTACTTAATAAGTGCATTTCATAAATAAGGAAGACCACAGAAAGTAAGATTGTTTCCTGTTTCCCTAACAATTTACTATAGTCTATTGCGAGATTAATAATTACAATAACCTCCACTATAACTCATTTCATTGTACCGACTTTGATTATTGAGAGGTTAAACTGGCATTGAACTTTTTTAATTTCAGTTAACCGAACAACTACATAAACTATGCTACCAAAACATTATTTCGTTTTGTCAGACCATACATTCATTTAAATATCACCATTTGAAGTACACTCCATATGAAACACAATAAAATCATAGGTCACAATCATCTCCCTGATCTTATTCTACTCCCGTGGGATCGGAGCACCAGATATTAGCAACCATAATATTTTGGCTTACTTATTACGGCCGGCTGCCAGTCTGTCGCCAATCTTTTTAAACTAAATAATTATAGCCAATTACTACCAAACTACTTCTATAAATACATCAACAATAAATATCTCCATCTTCACTTGATCTTTCAGAATTTTATTTACTTAAATTGTTGAAGTCGATCCTGTTACCATAAAACCATAGGTTATATTAAATGAAAATTATAGCGTTAAAATTTTTAACACTATCTATCTTTATATATCAAAGAAAGTCGTGTTAGTTACACTATTTATAACTCAAGATCGGTCGAACTGATTTAGCTGAAAATTGATGGGGAGGTAGCTTAGAACTAGGAGACGGACATAGGAACTTTTTTATCTTGTGTGCATTTTTTTTTATTCCGCGCGGACGGAGTCGCGGGTAAAAGCTAGTATACATATAAAAGAAAGTCGTGTTAGTTACACTATTTATAACTCAAGAACGGCTGAATCGATTTGACTGAAAATTAGTGGGCAGGTAGCTTAGAACCAGGAAACGGACATAGGATAATTTTTACCCCGTTTTCTGTTTTTTATTCCGCGCAGACGGAGTCGCGGGTAAAAGCTAGTAATTTAATATTTTCGCTTATAAATATTTAGATGAAGATAATAATACAGTAGATGAGTAAAGCTGAAGGTCATTTGTATGTTACTTTATACGAAATCTCTGCATTAACATATTTAACAATAAAACAACAAACCTGCTACACTATTTTTTTTCAACTACCCGGAGGTATCTTAGACCTTTAGTTGAAGGTCATTCGAATATTATAAAACAGGCTGACAAGAGGAAATATACCTTAGTCAATTTAAACCCGAAGCAGGATAAAGTGATAACAAAGAGACAACAGGAAATTTAAAAATGAAAAAGTTACTATTTTTAATGCTTTACCTTCAAGATGTATGTGATTCATTACCGTTGGTAAACAAACAGAGACTTCTAACATATTCTATTCCTGAAAATCGATCACTGAAAAAGCTCCTGGGTTACAATGAAGACACGTATCTTAATTTCACTGAATTGACGACTAAATACAACTATTCCTGTGAAGAGCATACTGTAATTACTGAAGATGGTTATATTCTAACAGTTTTTCGAATTCCGTCTACATGTAAAGGAATTTCAAAACATCTACCCGTTCTATTAATGCATGGTCTATATGACAGTTCAGATGCATGGATTCTGAGTGGTCCAAAAGATGGCTTGGCTTATATTCTTGCTGATAATTGTTATGACGTTTGGATTCCTAACACAAGAGGGAACAGATATTCTAGAAAGCATATTATTTTGGATCCTGACAACGATATAGAGTACTGGAACTTTTCTTTTGATGAGCAAGGAAATTTTGATGTGCCTGCGATTATTGACTACATACTAAATGTGACTAGTGAATTAAAATTATTTTATGTTGGACATTCACAAGGTACGACTAACTTTTTTATCATGGCTTCATTGCGACCAGAATACAACAGCAAGATATATCTTTCAATACAACTTGCGCCAATTGCTTGGTTTAAATATTTCTACAGCCCACTTGTAAAGATTATTGCACAATTTTCACCACTATTAAAGTCGTATTTAGATGCTTTCGGAGTCGGTGAATTATTAGCAAGACGTCAACTAATACACATAATAATCGAATATCTTTGTCAGATTGCACCGCAAGAAGTCTGTGGCACTGCGTTAGGTCTGACTACAGGCTTAACGAAGAATACAATACCTACAAGTACACTTTCTGTCGCTTTCGGACATCTACCTGTCGGTGTGTCTGCAAAAACTTTAGCTCATTTTGGACAGTTAATATTATCGAAGAAATTTGAACGTTACGATGAAGGTAAAATTGGTAATATCAAAAGATATGGTACAGAAAAAACTCCGGAGTATAACGTTACAAATATCTCATCACCAGTAGTATTAATTTGCAGTCAAAATGATTGGGTCTCCTCATTGAAGGATGCTAAGGAATTAAGTTCAAGACTAAGGAACGTGGTTGAGACGTACATCGTACCTAACACATATTGGAGTCACAATAACCACTTATGGGGTAAAGATGCGCAGACATTGGTATTTAAGAAGATACTTGATTATTTTGATAAATACAGAAACAACGTGAACTAACTATACATCAAAATGTACATACCTCAAAGTTCTTAAGTTAGTGCCTTAGACCAAATATTATTCAATAAGTGATGATTAACTTTATTGTTATTTTTTCATACAATTTCATTCAACTATCAATCAATTTACGGAAACATCTTCTTCGATGAATAAAGTGTTATTTTTGTTTGCTTTTTATTAAAAATGTTCCCATAGATTTTTCTCTATGATCTCAGTAATTTAAAATGTCGATTTCGTCCATGGATTTCTTTAAAACTCCGAGTAAGAAACGAATGCATCTAAGTCTAAAATCAAGAGTTTCGAGTTAGTGGAGTTTACGGTGGATAGCATTGTGAATAATACATAAAAACATAAACTTCTTTTTGGTCCAGCAAAAAATCATAAACTTGTTGTTTTGATCGACTAAAACATTTCGCAAAAACTATAATTAATTGTTTTTTTTTTTTAACTAAAGTGGTTTCGTAAACCTTTTTATAGCTAAGAAAAAACTTGATAAAGATATTATAATGGTAAATTCAAAGCCGAAGTAAAATTATTCTATAAGTAAATCTTAATTTATATTTTGGAGTAGTATTTTTAGTGTAAAAAAAATTCAATTCATAAACATAATTATTGTCTATTTACATCTCTTTTTATTTTACCAATACGCATAGTAAAGATAATTATGTACACTATAAGGTACATTCTTGTTGTCCTTGTATTAAATACAATGCACAATGGGTACTTTACTTCACATGCTTTTGTTTAAATTTGCCTAAATGTAAATTCTTTACATCTCCAATACGCAGTGCACTCATTGTATGCATTTTATTGGCATGTTCTTTTAAAAATGCAGCGCACGTCCGGTCACTGTAACATTATTTCTCGTGGTCGTTTTCAAAATGTGTACTTTAAATCGAATAAATAATATTAAAATGCACAAGAAATCGCTGTGCGAATTTATGAAACTACAAACGTTTAAACTTTGAAGACTTTACTAATTTAATTATAAATAGACTTCTAACTGTAGTACTTAGTACTGCGATACACTTATTGAATCTTGAAAACGAAGTTTTAGAATTTCACTTAGTAATCTGCTCGTTTATTTTTAGGGTATGGATCTCAAACCCCCACCACTTTAGCTTATGCAATTCTAATCGGTTTTGTTATAACTTTGCTATTTATAAAAATAAGCTAAGGCGTACTTTATCATGACTACTTAAGTGTATTTAAAATAATTACCCATACTGTTGTAAAGGTCAAAAGGTCATGTTTATACATTGTTTATTTTTTCATGCGACATTTTCATTCGTTATTGCTTGTAGGACATTTTTTGTTTTTTCTATAAGCTGTGTTCAAAATATGATTTACAAAATTTACGACACTTTGGTTTGATCCTTATACACAGAAGAAGCTTAAATTTCTACTAAAATACTAAAGTAATATTCTTTCTATAGCTATTTGATAACATCACTTCTTACGAGTATATAGCAAGATTTATGATGAACTATTCGTATAATTTAACTGTGTATAATCGGAGAATTTCATATAAAAGAAAAAGACCTGATCTAAATTTTCAACTTCGTAATACATTAAATGTCACATGAGAATTTTCGATTGGCTAACGGCGTCAGGCAACACAAACTGAATAGAATTAAAAACTAACCTTTATACGATTTGAAACTGTTATTTTAAAATATTAATATGCCATTCAAGGTTATACACATTGTACCACGTTTGGGTATTGATATAAAAGGCGTTGAACGTATTTTATTGTGGTTCCGTTACAAATACATATATTTAATTTTATATTGCAGACTTATATGGTTTCGGTGCATTTTGATGCGTTAGTTTTCGATGTTGTATGCGAACCGATGTCTATAATAGCAAACTGAAAAAAATAAATGTACTTTTTTGAGTTAAAAAGTACCGAACAAATATGTACTTTGTGAATTATTAGTTTGATAGTTATTTGTACTTTCTTTCAATTATTTGCGAAAACATTCTCATTGATATATCGTAACGTAAAATTAAAATACCAGTAGAGCATTTTACATTATAAGTGGTTTTACTTCTTCGATTACTTAAAAGATATCATGCGAGAAGACCTTGAATTCATTTAAAATTTCAGGAAGTCTTTTTCTACATGTTTTAGCATAACTAGAGAATATAAATGTATTCTTTTAGCGACTGTGGAAACCTGTTTAATGCTTCGTTGGCCCACTGACCTATAACTCGGGAACTATAAAACTAGTGTGATAGTGGACAAATGTCCACGCTATATAAATGATAACACTATTTGACCTTTATATTTTAGCCTGATTTTTTATTCTAAAAAAATACATCTGCCGTTTATAATTAATTATGTATTTTAATGTAAATTCAAATGTTAACACATTCAAATAATTTGATATGTACAAATATATTTTAGTTTTCAAATTGTATACCGCTGCAACTTTACTTACCAGTGCGTACTTATTTCGTTATACTCAACTTACAGTATGAATCATTTTACTAAAAAAAAAAAAAAATTAAGAAATTTGCTACGTCTTTCAAAGGTAATGATATTATTTATATTAAAAAGGCTTAAAGGTAACGAAATAATTAAAAGAAAACTATTTTAGAACGTAATGAAATACCGTTTAAATCGTAGTCGCATATATGACCCATTGTACGTCTTCCTTATACAGGATGTCCGAGTTACAGCGACACACAAATAGTGGCCTACATCGTGTCCCAATGGGTAAAAATGTCATAGTTATATCAGAGCAGTGTAACGGAAGTGGCGTGTGCGTCGCTTGACAATATCGCCCATTGACCTCACTACGAATATTCTTATATCACACGAGGACAGAAGAATGAAGCAGAACAATAGAAAGTGTAGTACTGCTATTGCTGAAACTCATACGTCAAACTAGTACTGTACTGAACTCGGTGTTGTGCGTTTTATCCTACATTTCTGTCTCAGTGTGCTGTCCTCGTGTGAAACATTACACTTGACCTCGCAACGGTGCTTTTAGTCTAATTGAGTACGAACAGGTACTGCAAGGTGATCATGAGTGGCTTTTTCCATTATTTATTTTCAATTGATATTATCTTAACTTTGTAAACATATGTGACCTCACTGTACACACTTTTAAGCAAAATATAAATAAGATCTTCCGTCTTTGAATCTACACAGAAACTCAGATATACTCGTAGTTAGTGTCATCCACTGTAATTATTTTTGTTCGCAAGTAGAGCCACCATATGGTGGTATTTGTGAGTAGTATAATATAAAGGAAGTAATATATAGTTTCCAAGACCTATTTTATAGATGTAAAATCACTTATAACTTACCAACTCTTTGTTACAATAAGTTACGTCTGCACTTATTCAATGAGTGCCAAGTTGAATAAGAATAGGCTTAGCCGTCGCAAACCATCCATCTTATGTCACTTGAGAATTTTCTTCCAACTATTGTCAATAAACAAGTTCGTACCCAATAATCGGTCATCTTGTACTTTGCTAAATTACTTTATCGAGAAAACTTCTAAGAATTATTTTATTCAAGTGCTTTAACATATTATTGGTAAATGTACGCAAGTTATGTAAATTTAATTTAATGAAGACGCAATGCAGATTTTCTAATAATTATTAATTATCATTAACTCAGCTTATAATAACCTAGAGCGATATTTTTGTTGTTTGATTGATTTATAGGAAAGGTTAAGGTCTAATCAGTCTTATGCTTTTGTTTACCATCATCAGTCAACTAATAACATCGCCGTTTATGTAGATTTTAAATGAACATGGTATACACATGCAAAATAACTTGTTAGAAAACGTTTAATATAAACGAGATTATGCCAATTCTAGCAGCACCAGTCGCAAAGTGAAATGCTTTAGCGAATGCAACGAAAATTACCGCTTTCACCCACACCTGATCAGATGCCCGCTCGTAGACATTATCTTAAGTATTATTAAGCACATTGATAAACTAGCATACATATGCAATTATTTGGGAGATTTCTTCGCGACCTTTAAATACGAAATAAGTTTACATACTCGTAGAATCTACACGAATTTCTATATTCAGCTAATATATGTCCCATTTGTTTGAGTCTAAAATGTTTACTGTAAAACATCATAAAACTACAACGATTATTAAATATTATTATTGAATAACGAATAATAAAATAATATGTTAATACAAAATCTTGTAAATTCAAAATTTAACATTTACAAATGAAATAGAAAAGAATTTAATATATTCATCATACTAATATTATAAATGCGAATGTTAAGATGAATGGATGGATGGATATTTGTTTGAAGGTATCTCCAGAATGGCTCAACGGATCTTGATGAAATTTGGCATAGATGTAGAACATAGTCTGGAAAAACACATAGGTGGCTTATTATTTTTGATATATTTTTTTCGATTCCGCGCGAACGGAGTCGCGGCCGACAGCTAGTTTGTAATAATTGAAAGTCTATTATCGTCGTCTATCTATCGTTATTATCGATTAAATGGCCATAGAGAATGCATCTGGTAATTATTTATAGTTGGCATACGTGGAGAAATTTACATCGCGTGCCATCCCATTACCAACACTATGGAGCCGTAACGTCTTCAATTACACAATTCTCACTTTACAATGCTAATACTGTACATAACAATTATATTTTTAATTGCAATAAATATTTTAATATAGAGTTCCAACAACGAGGATAATAACACTGGAAAGTTTACTTGTTAAGAGCTACAGGGTGTTCTAGAAACGAATTCGAAAATTTCAAATGTTTTACAACGCTTAGGTATAAGTAATTACAATTTTTCGATCCTAACAACTAGCATATTTATCGTATTATAACTAAGAACTTGGACAATTTGTTTGCATCAGTGATCAGTGCTCTCATCTAGTAAGTACCCTCAATGGATAAATGTCTAACGTTACAAGTGCCAATATCAGAAGGTTAGTTTTTCAAAGCCGATATTTTTTTTTTAAATCGAATGGCTATTTTTGACGTCCAAAAAACTAACTTCCGCCTACATAAGACTATGTATGCTTTGTATTTACGAAGCTGCATAATTCACTTTCACATGTCTCGGGAATTTAAATAAAAAACTCATAGTTATTCTTTGGACGTTTGTATCAGCGGCGATACTGCACCGATTGTGTGCTGATCGCAATTTTATCGGCATTTTACTTATTTTACTTATTACCACATTTTTCACTTCATGCTTCCAAAAGACTTTTCTACATACTCCACATTGTTCAACTATCATCACAAAAATTCATCTTTGACATTTTTGACTTATCGTTCGTTGTTGGGACCAAAATCCCTGTATAAAACATATCGTCGTCCCTCTCATTACCTTTGATAAAACAGAGATAATAATACGTTTTATAGGGATTTTAGTCTTAAAACCCACGATAAATGCACTACCGCAAAGTTGACAACATCCTCCATCCTGTTTGTGTGACTGGTACCCACGCTTCGCCTTCGTGTGTCGACACCCTTATATTTGTCTGTTGTTTATCTGATTTGAACACAGACAGAATTTGAATACATTCCTTGTGTAATTTCCTACAAAACTGGTAATATATGTGTATATATATGTCTGTCTAGTTTGAGACAATTGATATTGTCAGTGCCTTGATTTACGCAGTCTTACAAAACATCGAGACTCTTCGTATATTGGCAGCCCGACTTGTTTTGACCAACTGCTCCGACTCTCTCCTGTAAATAAATATATTTACGTAAAACTTACGTGCTTAGAATTTTACAACATATTTATGCAAGAATTTAAAAGAAAAAACTTCCTCTCCTTAGTGCAATGAATGAGTATTAAAATTGTTTGAACATAGAAATCAAACCTCATTTCCATATTAATATACAAATGGTCAAAAGATAGAGGAGTACCTAAATTACAATGAAATATTTTGATGTCACTCTTTTAAGTTATGATTATTTCTCGAAACGAAGCAGTCCATAGATATGCAAGGAGTACTTGCATGGACTAGTAGACTTGGCAAAAAAGAACACTTGTCGTCACAGACGTTACTAGTCCAAAGTGTGTCCTATCCTTTTCAATGCAAAAGTAAAATTGCAATATGAAAAAACGCATACAAACTTTTGAACTTCGTTATCATCTTGTTGCTTGAATTATATAGTAATTTAAAATGAAAGTGTCTTGGCAATTGCATGCTCATATACTTCGTCACAGTTTATTTAGCAACCTCTCCTATTAAATATTTATGACATAAGAATCGAGTCAAGAGGTTGCAAAATACCTCGTCTAAAAATGAAGAAGCTGTAATCTTGGCAAATGTTATCACTATATTGAATAATCAGAAACCAGCTTTGAATTCCACAAGTTATCAATACATAGTATAAAACAAAGTCGCTTTCGCTGTATGTCCGTATGTATGCTTAGATCTTTAAAACTACGCAACGGATTTTGACGCGGTTTTTTTTAATAGATAGAGTGATTCTTAAGGAAGGTTTGTATGTATAATAAATGCATAATATAGTAGAGAAACACTGATAAATTTAAAGTTTTCTAATGTGATGTCGTAAATAAGCACGTTTTTTTGCGCTTATATTGCAAACGCTGGCTGAACCCTACGAGATAGACCAAAATAATGTACTACAGTATTGTTCACCTTAAAAAGTTCAACAAAAAAGTCCGCGATGGTATATGTCTATCTCTTAGGGATAACCCAGCATAACCATTTTTATTCTTATACGAAGTGATTTTAAACAATACAGCATTAATCCTTATCCATTTAAGTACCTTAAATAAATTGTGCATTTATTCTGTAGTAGGTATATTTTGCATTGCACCCGTGCGAAGCCGGGGCGGGTCGCTAGTATGGAATAAGCCGCGACTGTGAGGTTGGCAAACATTATGCAACATGACCCAATGTATTGGGATTCCGAATGAACCTCGTACGACATAACCAATGCGACGATAGCATCTCATCCACGGAACCTCCAAGAAAGTGTTTTTAAATAAATATTTAAACTTATTTTAAAAAACTTACGACACGTAAAGAACGACAATATCATTTCTACAAAACCCTTTTCTACAAAACACAATGTGTATATACAAATTACAATATTAATATACAAATTTTAAAATTAAATTAAATTAATGAGCTTCTTTTAATTTTAAGTAAACCTTTTTAATTATCATCATCATGCATAATTTTAGTTGTTTAATATTAAAATACCTCTAGTTCTTGCCAAATCCGAAGTGACTTTTGATCCGTCGACATATAGTTATCCGTGACATTTTGAAACGAGGATGTGTGGCAGAAAGTTGTAAGATCTAAATACATGTTTTTCTAGTCGCCAAAATGTGAGAGGTCACCGACCGTACGCGCCCGGTGGCGACCGGCGCTGCCCGACGCGGGCAAACGCGACCCGCCGCTAAGAGTATGTTTGTGCAGTATCCCCGCAACTTAACACGGACTTACATAACTAATACAACGTGTGAACATTAGATGTTCAAACAATATCTTTTTATTTTGCAATTGTAGATGTATACACGTGCTGAAGCATGTCGTTTAGTTAGGTTGTACATATTATATTTCCAACGATCGAGATAATATTTAAGTAACTTGCTTCAAGTAACCATAATTAGAAAATAAATTGGTATGTCCGTTAAAATATAATATCAAACACTAAGACATTTATATTTTTGGTCTGCACTCAAATTATTTATGGTAAGTTATATTTCTTGGTAATAAATTATGGAGCTTACTTTATATATAGGAGCTGTTTATGTAAACGGATGTAAAGAAGTACGATTCGTGAAGAGTAATTTTTGAGAGTTTTTAAAAACGAATTTTAAATACCTAAAGATTTATTGTTTTTTCCTTAAAAATGTTAATGTTTCGAGAATTGTTATCTTTGGCTGTTCTTTTAATTTTAACAGATTATGTTACTTCGCCAGCGACTTCATAAGAATTAAGACATCGTTTTATTTAAAAACCAGCAATCGCCCGCGTCTTTGTCAGAGCAGAATAAAAAAAACAGAAACGCAAATAAATCACCACTACGAAAAATAACTTGAGAGGTGTCAAGGGACACCCGGATGGAACGAAGTTCCTTTCAATTAATTAGTGAAGGAACCAATGTTTATTTTATGAATAAAAAACTTAAGTCTTCACAAGAAGTACATTTTATTTCTATGAATTTTCGTTATATATTGTCACGTCGTTGCCATGGTGATATATCAAAAAGTGTCGTGACAACTTTTCGTAAGAATTTTTTCCGTCTAGCCCCCTTTCACAACGCGCGATAAGGAACTTCGTTCCAATATACTTTTTTTTCTATATTAGGTACAAAGACACTCCAATTTTATTAATATGTATAAATTCTAAGCGACACATAATTTGTAAAAAAAAATTGTGATACAACCACGTCTAATAGTTTGCTACAGTAGTAGCTACACTATCTACCTAAACTAAACTAGTAGGAAAATAGTGTTTTGACTATTAATGCAAAAATATAGTAAACACGCATGATAAGTAATAATCTTCAATTTTAATCACGAACCATTTTATCTTTGTCTTAATTATAAAAGACTTCATTGTATAAAAACACCAATAACTGTATCGGTTTCGGTTACATTTACTTCGTTTGCAATTCGTCACTCCTCAACTTACAATGCGGTTTGACAAAGATACTGTGTCAATTGTCACGGCCTCCGTGTCGTCTGAAGTGTTCGGTGAAACAAATGCATTCGGGTGCTTCGCCGAACGCCGAGAAAGCTCCGCCGTTGGCATGCTAAAAAGGCTTTTACGCAACGCATCGGTGCTGCGTCATTGCGTCACATCATAGGGAACATCCCAGATTAATGTCGTAATACCGACACGGCATGTATTCCGCTAAAATCAAACACACACTCGTACACAGGTAGGATTCTTACCGGACCGTAACAAATCGACATAATTATACTTTCTGCATAATTAATTTAAATGACCTAAATATTTATTTATTGTATTCTTAACGTACCTGTCGGAACCTCTTTTAAATATACTGATGACTGGTTAAAGTTATAAAAATAAAAAAAAAAACTATTTGAATTTATGTTGCTATACCTAAGTTAATATAATTAGTACAGAACTATAGGTGGGCCAATTTAATAGGCCACATTTGACATCCAAAGAGCATGTAACTACTTCGTTGACATCTATCTGTTTTAGCTTCATAGGGAGGTGAGCTGCTTACAAACATCGATTAAAGCACATGAAACGATTCGGACTTCGAACATATGACAATCGAATACAATTGTTATGAAATATCCATGTCTTTCCTTAGATTTTTTTTGTAACATCCTTAGTGTTTAATAAAAAGTTTTCACTTACGCAACATTGTAAAGACGTTAGATTCATATGATTACAATAAATATGTAATCGAAAATTTTAAAATAGTAAGCAATTGTGCAGTGTTAAAATTAAAAAAAAAGTTCGTTACAAGGTTACGTTGTAGGATTTTTATGATGTGTCAAATGTGACCAATTAAAATGGCAAGACAATACTTTAGGCTTCAATTTGAAATTATTACGTATTGGTGACTGGTAATTAAATACGCAATAAGGCTTAGGTTACGGTCTATGAAACATAAGGTCGTATTCAAGTCGACCTTTGGATTGTCGTCAGGAACAATCTTTTGCCGTAATCACGGAGAACATAAGCACAATAAGCAAAGGAATTTTTAGTCAAACAAAGTCACCAAAGAAATTTAAATGTTAAAAAATATTTAGTAACAATGATCACAACAATTTAATGGCATAAATTTAATAAAATAAAGGAGTAAAAATTGTCATTTTAATAAATGTTACGACATTATGTCTAGCTTAGGCACGTTAGCTTTTATCTGACTTAAATTTAACACAGCTTATGATAAATAGATTTTAATGTAACATCAGCCAACGCCGATGACTAAAGAATCCTTGAGAGATGGATGCAAGTACCGCATACATTATTGGCATACCAGCGGCGGCACATATCATTTCACAACACCCGAAACCCTGCATACGATTAACACGCTTATTTCAGAGTACTTATAGTGACATTCGCATGCATCGAACTATGAAATATAGCTGTGACCTGTTTGCAGATTTTCTGTGATATTGCATAGATGCCGCCATTGTTGTACTGAACAATGCGTTTGGACACCCACGGACACTTTCTGTAAGTCAAATTACCACTACGCCCTTGTGAACTCCTCCGTTGTATTACGTTACTAATGTTACGTAAACTCATTAATTACGTCAGTGAAAATTATTCAATTAAAGTCGAGCAATTAAACATAAAGTTGGATATCTTTTCCTTTTTATTATTGCATCCGTTTTCTATTATGTATCCGTCATTTAACCTTTCTTGTCCAATATGTCAGTAAGTTTCCTCCTCTTAGATGATTTAAGGTTAACGAGAATCAAATACTTGTTATTTTCCGTTTTAAATTTTTGCTGCAAAATTACACCTCTATTTTATTTTGAAATAAGGTTATTTACTAACTATTTCTCATTAATTTCGCCACGCCAGAATTTTTATTGTTCGAAATTCACCAAATTTTAATGATCACACCATCAAATTAACTGGATAAATAAGCGCTCGTATGTCTTACTTCATGCCTAAACCAAATGCATACCTTTCTCGAGTTACACATTCTAATAAATAATAAGTACTTATATACATTAATACATGTAATGAAGTCATTATACTAAAATAAGGGTAATTGGCTAACTTACGAATGACGCATCGAGCCTTTTAAGTGGTCCGGTCATTTAATATCTAGGTATAAGTACAAGAGTGGAGGATAATCAGGGCGTAGAGGCCGGCCTTGGCTTCTACAAGGAAGCCGCTCGACCGGATAACCGTGTACCGTTATTAGAGCATTACGCATATATCTAAGCGCATGTATTTATTACAAGTTAATTAGTATGTCATTAATTAAACCTAAGTACGACAAACACGCAGCAGAAATGAAAATATGCCTGAAGCAACCACCAAAGAAAAACGAATAAAGGAACATATGAAATTTAATATAATGAGAAGCGACTATGATAAATGAATGTAAAGATCAAATATTTTTAAAAAGAGATGGATAGAAAGCGCGAAAGATGATGGAAAGTATGAAACGTAAAATATAATGTTTTGGAAATCTAGGAAATTGTTCGTTATTTAAAAAATATGATGTTAATTTTATTTTGTCTCTTATAGTTACTGACGTTAACAAAAATCTAACATTATCCCTGAAGTCGATAACTCTGTGAAATAGACGATTTGATAGGCGTTAAATTTTACTGTGTCATTAACCGTAATTTTTTTTATGTTCAGTAACAAGATCATATATCGATAAAAATCCATTCGAAATGCGTGTAAAAATAGTTTTCCTTATCTAATTCACTAACAAATCCATTCAAGTTGGACGACAATAGCAATTAGGGCCAACCATTTTTATTAACATTACAGTTTTACAGTTATTCCTAGATGAATACATTGAAATACTCAAATAATACGTGTCTAGACATTGCAAAGAAATATGTGTCATACCAGAGTCATTGCACTTAGACTTTGCTTGAATATTAAATAGCTGCTCCAAACTCTGGCGAAGTACCAACATGCTAACACCATCGTTGCGCATCGAAAATCGTTTTACACTGATAGATATAAATAAAAACTCCTTCAACAATAACATATATAGAGTACCCACCAAGGTGTATCCTATAGTCCTAGAACTCTATTCTAAAGATGTTAATGAATACAGGTAGTGATTTAACTTTTTTTTTATTTTGTGCTTAAAAAGTACTGGTTACGAGAAGTAAAGCGTCAATACTGAGTTGTTCCATCATGTTATCATTTCGTTAACACATTAACTTTTGTAATTAACAAATGTTTATGTTTTTCTGGCGATTAAATCAAAGTCAAAATCACAAACATGTTATTCCGTCGAGATTTATTATTTCCGTTTCTTATTTACCTTCAAAATTTATTTATTTATAATGAATATTAAAAAATCACTGCTATTTAAATGTTTTAAAACGAAACGTGTAAATATGTACATATTCGACATTTTACTATTTTTGATTTGAATATTGCAGGCAAAGTAGATGTTTTAATTCTTTGCCCTCTTCTTTCTATTTCTTTACCACAATCTCATTTAATTTTAGCCATCAATAACTTAGTAGTTAGCATAATGAATAAAATCACACAGACTCGTTCTGCCGCTCACAACCAGCCAACTATTGCAACTTTCATATTTATTACTCCTTTTAAATTAAAATTGAATACTTTACAATAAAATTGTCATGATGCATCCAGGTTTTAATAACTACTTCCAATAAGGAAGTACGTTTATTTAAACTTCCAACAAATGAAATAAAAGATCCAAGCGAACTGAAGTCAGCAAGGAAAATTTAAACCTATATGCACACAACGAGAATGCGGACTTATTTTAAATATATCCTTGTAATATATTTAATTGCAATTTTTAAGAATTAAAAACACTTTTATTTCATGACTATTAACTATTAAACCAAATTTAAAATAAATTCTCATATCATTTAATTTCTGAATTAATATGATTTCTGAATCAAAGACTAGGTTATATGTAGACCTGCCAAAAGAAACTACTGATAATGGTTGCAGATATCCACAGGATGCGAGACATGTCACATGACTATACTTAAAGCACAAAAAGTGTTGTTAAAAATATCGAAGAATATAAAATAAATCATGTTACGTAATGTAGAGAAATTTTTATTTTAATAAAAACATAAAATTTTTGCACATTTACGCCCATTACCATTTTTATCGATAAGCAATTATAATCGAATATCGATACGTCTTCACCGCACTTGACATAAAATTATACCGTAAACAACTTGAAAAGTTATAAGCACTCGATCTCTTGTGCACATGTCCAAAAAATAATTTAGTGTAACCTTATACATCAGATAAAATTAATTTTACGATCTGAACGACCTCGTAGGTACAGCATCCTGAGTGTAATGGTCAAAGAATTCCTTAACGGCACTCCCTTGCTGACCATTGATTTACAAACCATAGATTAATCCGGTTTCTTAATTACAAATATAAAAACATTCTTTATGACCGTTACATAAAATAATTCTATCATTAATTTGCCTTTAAGCCCATAACGTAATTGAAAACAAATTTTAAAATCTGTTCAGTAATTATATTTAAAAAAAACAGTGGCTACTTTTTTGATTACAGTTTTCAAATACGACAATGCTTAATACATATATATTTGTTAAACTGAAATATTAAATTTGTATCAAAAGAACTTATCATTTTATAACTAAACACGTAAATCTAGATCACGGAAAACGACCCAGGAAATATAACACAGCCTAGAGCTTGTAGAATCACTTAGTCATAAATGGTAATATGTGAATAATACACGTTTTGTATATTAAAAAAAAAAAACAGTTTATTACAACTTCCACACAACCTTCTTCCCTCAGTTGCATTCTTAACCGTACAATAACTTTAAATGTCAGATTATTCACACAATCTTTAAGATAAGTCGAATTCAATATGCATCGGTCTCATCAAACTTCCTAGTTGGTAATAATCTGTTAGCCTTAGATTTACGTAGCTCTTTTCTCAGGCCCTTGAACTTTGTATTATCATCGGAAACGACTTGGAAAGCTGTAGCGGACGTTCTTATAAGGTTGGATTGGTTGGTTGGTTGTTACTCTTTGCTTATGATTTCCTAACTTATTGTTTAGTATCCGGATACAGTTTGTGAGTTTTCTTAAAGTTGCATTCATAGGTAAATTAAATATTAAGTACCTTGTACTTTCCTCATTACCCATTGTATCTTAGAAATTTTTAGATTAACTATGTGGTTCACTTTGATGTTCGTTATTAAGTTGTTTGTTCTTTTGCCGAAACTTTGAAATTGTTCTTAATCTTAAAGTTTCAATAAGCATAAATTTATATAAAAAATACAAAATATTTTATTAAGCATTCTAAGTATGCTGTTAGCATTTAACTAACGCTTTAAATGGCATAAATTGCAGTTTCCTATGCGCACGAAGTACATTCAATTCAGGATGTCATACAATTTGCATACACAAAAGTCCTTCCAGGAACACATTGAGTGGGTACGCGCAATATTGTTAGAAGAATACTGAGTATTAAAATCACAGGTTATATGAAACTTACCGTCGGTTTCCATTGCTGAAACATATCGTTATCTCTGTCAGGTCTAACACAGAGGGACAAAAACAATTAACAGCAGTTTCGGTATTGAAAACCTACAGGTACCTTACAGATGTTTGTCCAAAGTTTTCCGTTGCGCTAATCTGCCTACCGATCAATGTGGCCAATGGTTTTTACAATTGGCCGATTGAGTTCACATAATCAAGGAAAATTTTTTGGCAGATTGGTAACTAGACCGATCGGCTCAATAGGAAACATTTTTCATTTGGTCGATTAAGTCCATAGAATAAAAAAAATCGCATTGATTCGAAAGATTTTTTGGATCTAAGACGTTTGAAAATACTTTATAAAAATTATAATTCAAAACACCAACGATGGAACTAAGTAACCTGATTGTAACGAAAATATTGGGAGCGAGAGGGTAACAGCAGAGCATTAGTAATGGAATATTAAAATGCAAGAGTGCTGCGTGACGATACCGTTGTACCAAGAACAATGAGCTTCTGATGGTCCCAGAGGAACTCGGACCGAATTTTAATTCGACGACAAGCAAATTAGAACTTATACTGCCCAAATTTATTAATGTTATTTGATTTGGTTACTTGCCAATAATAGTGAGGCGCAAAGTAAAGTGTAATTTGGTACTGGCAGTGTAGGTTCATTATTTTATAGTTATATTGTCTTATAAATCTAACTGTGTGTTTTCACTCCATAACCACTAGTATAAAAACATATTTTTATCCTCTTCATTCTTTTCCCAAAAACAGAGACAGCTACATGTTTTAATACAATGTTGCGGGGGAATTTCACGGTAAATTTAAGGTATTTAACGTACGTGCAATCGTACACTATACAAATATCTACCAATTATTTTAAAAGTATACTTATTACATAAGCATATTTATAATAATTATAGCAATGCCTAAGGCCAGAAAGTGATTAATATACCCGTAATAGAGTTGTCTTTAAACATATCTCAGAAAATGTGAAACATTTAAAAGTGCTATTGAACCCGGGTAAGTGACGTTCACACATACAAATTGTTCTGTTGCGTGATTATGTTGGTAACGACGAAATCGCCTATGGTCACGTAATGAGATTTCGATCGCCGCAGCTGTCGAACGTTTAATGCTCCTATCACATTAAATTTATAATGGAACGTTATTCTTTAATCAAATTCGAGGAAAACTGCCATTAGGATGGTGACCCATCAGCTCGAATAACAACTCTATAGAAGACACATCAGTCTACTTTTGTACCTTATAAATTCATTGTTAACAGATATTGAAAAAAATGATTTCCTGGCCTTCAAATCCTAATAACAAATATAGCGTTTGAAACTAAACAGAGATCAAAACTGGAAAACCCGTATTTAGTTCTCTTTTTTAAAAATGTACGGTAAATTAGTTAAGAAAAATGAATACCATGAATACAAAACATACTAAGAACATTAAACGAAAGAAATGTATTCTATTCGTATGTATGAGCGTTGACAAAGAACGGAAAGCAGTCTTAAATCAAAGTGTTAGCCTCTATTTCCAACGAATCACAAACGCTTAGTGGCATTCCGCACGTATTGACAATTTGTGCTACTGAATATTTAATCCATACAATCCAATCCTGCAAATACACAGACAAATTGAAAGTCTTAAAGCATTTAACAATAGCTGCAGAATAAATTATGCAATATATTATTTACTTTAAGCCATTTTAAACATATTATAAAGCACATTATATATTTAACTAAATTAAACAAGTGTAGATGTACTAATGAGAAACCATAACCAACGATAAACTACGCGTAGGAACTCCTTAACCAATAGCCTAATCTTTTGTTTACAAGCTCAAGAGCATACTAGTCAATAATAATAACTTTAACAATAACGTTATTAACTACTGGACCAATTTCTATGTTCACCAATAGAGAAACTACTTCATTTGGTTTACTTACCTAAGCTAAGCTAGGACTAAGTAACTATACTAGTTTTGTAGGTTTAAATAATTCATACCATACTCAATATCTTTATTCGTACATCAATTCTTGGTATAAAAAACTCATTGGTCATTGGTGCAGGGTCCCTTTGCACCGGAAGTTTGTGATGCAATATTCAAGCCGGTTGACGCTGGTTCCGGTCGGCATTGGCCATCTGGCTCGCTGCAGCGAGGACGACGAGACGGCTTGTCACTTTCGACATTCACCGTCAATTAGACCTTAATCAGGAAGAAGTGCTTGAAGTACTAACACGTATAATTATTTCAAATGATCTTGAAACTTTAATTAATAATTCAATGTCAAATATTAAAATTAGACCCGAGCAATTTTTGTATTTACCTTTATCGGGAGCTGATATAGCCATTATCTTGTCGTGAGCTCTTCACGTACCCACCGAGGAACTTGAGCCATCCTAGTTAGTGTTCCAAATCCTAGGCCTTAGTCAGCTATAACATACTTTTTTTTAATAACGTAAGGCTTTTAAGTTTCATTTTTATGATTATATCATAGGTAAAAGAATATCAAAAATAATCTCACAAGCATGAGTGTCAATCTAACATCTATGCAGTGGTGTCTTTAAGCGCCTAGATATAAATATCAGCCAAGAAATGTTTAAGTTGATATGTTAATAAAGTTGATTTGCTATTAAAAAGCTGAAGTATTTTTTTACTTTGCCAATAATTTGTTCCTATATTTTTGATGACATTAATCCGTATAATTTTGCTTGTTGTTTGGGAAATCGCAGGCGAACTTACATAATAGAAACATTATAAGACGTTGAGTGGTAGAGCATATCTTAACAAAATTTGTTCAGCAAAGCACCACACATTCCAAGACTATTTATTTATTTATTTAAGAAGAAAACCAACAGCATTTTAATTACAAAAATGACATCCAGTACATATAAATCAAAGCAAGGCCAATAATAGGTTTTCCAGTAAATTAATCTTAGAAATAACAAAGATATATCTTACGATCACATGACAGTCACACATGTATAGTTTTAAACATAGACAATTGTACAAACAGTAGAGAAAATAAAAATAATTAAGTAATACATGTAATACATACCAACATACGACAACAGTCATGTAAAAATATTAAGAGTTTTGTCTATTATTATAAAAGATCAAATAAACAACAAACGCAAGTAAGAGAAATAATTTTTTTATTTGAATTAAAAACCTAAATTATTTTTTATTTATATAATATAAAATATCAAAAAAGTACACAGCTGATTGAAAAATATACATTTACGATTTTGTTACACAATAATAAAAACATATGATGACCGTGTGTACTCACTGCCAAAACATGTACAACAACATGTTTTAAGTAGTTTGTGATGTTGACAATATGTTATTTACAGGCAGTGGAAACTTACAATATGAAAGGTTCTCATCAATTATTATCATTACGCGAATACACTCGCTCCAATACAAATCTAACTGCGCCAGATATTGCTGCGCCAGTGAGTGCGGTCAGACCACGGTGACAGTATCCACCCAACATGTGTGCTGAATTATATAAAAATACCCACTTAGTATCATCAGTCTCCGATGAATATTTCGGCGGTGGTGCCCGCGCGGGTAATTTGTATGAGAAACAACCGAGTGATGTCTGATGCTTCAACGCTTTTGATATCCACGAACGGCGTATAGTGTCCGGGTAACCGGCCAGGGAACAGTAAGTCACTGCAATAAGTGGTTAAAATGCATTTATATGTTTTATTATTTTTAAATGCAACAATAAAAAACGCAATAAACTCTACCCTCTGGTAATAAGCAGCTATCAAGCAGTGTTTTTTTTTTTTGCTTTATCAATATTTTTGAATAATTAAGCAATTCATTTGAAAGATTCTATTGTCCCACGATCAAAAATAAGTGGGCGCCTGGCCTTATATATATAAAAAAACTTGAGAGGTGTCAAGGGACACCCGGATGGAACGAAGTTCCTTTCAATTAATTAGTGAAGGAACCAATGTTTATTCTATGCATAAAAAACTTAAGTCTTCACAAGAAGTACATTTTATTTCTATGAATTTTTGTTATATATTGTCACGTCGTTGCCATGGTGATATAGCAAAAAGTGTCGTGACAACTTTTCGTAAGAATTTTTTCCGTCTAGCCCCTTTTCACAACGCGCGATAAGGAACTTCGTTCCAATATAGAAAAAACTTTGCTTGTTTTAGATTACATTTTTAGACTACTTCGTAGAATGAAAGGTGCTTAGGAAAGTAACTTGTTTCTTTTCTTGGTTATTCAGATATCAATATTAAAAGTTAAAAACACTATGAAAAAAAAAAAACAATGCAATACATTATATTTCATTTTTATATAATTACGTACAATTAATTCATAAGTTAAATTAAATAAAACTCTTTATGTGCATTCACAATTATCATATATTTCAAAAAAAAAAACTAACAACAAACATACTTCGTCATAATATTAACAAAAAAATAAATAACAACATCATTTTCAAGTCACATCAGTCACACACTCTTTTTACAAATAAATATAAAGTCCGTTTCGACAAAATGTTCATTGTATTTCTTTTGATTTGTATATTTATTTATTAGAATATTTCTGCTCTAAAATATATCTGACTGCACCAGATATTGCTCCCGAGGCGACCGCAGTCAGATGTCGGTCGCAGGCTCCGCCCACCATGTTTACCGTGGGCGCCGAAATTGCCCACTTGTCGGTACTTTTGTATGCATATTTACTCGAAGTCTGCGCAGACAATTTGAGTGTGAAACAACCCAAAGATGTCTGATGTTTGAGTGCTTTTGCTATCCAGGTACGACGTAGAGTGTCCGGGTAACCAGATAACGAACACAGTGTCACTGGAACAACGATGATTTATTCTTTCACGTGATATTTTATAGCATCGTTTTCAATTAATTAAATAACTCAAATTCAGAATAGCTCAATGAAGTGTGCAATATGCATACAAGCCGTGTATAAAATGTGCGATAAATTCAATGTGCAAATTTAACATAGCCACAAAATGAATGATTGAATAGTAACTTACTGAATGAATGACCACCTCGTCATAGTCAGGCAGTTTAAGTCAAACAGGCAGATTGTTCCGATACTTTATGAACTACTAAGCACTACGTTTAATCGAAATTTTATCGTAATATTATTGTTACTTCAAATGATAATATGATAAATCGTAAAAATTATAGTCAGTCGTTGTTTTAAGATGATTCTAACAACCACTACGCCAATAACAGCACGAATTATCCAATAAATGCATTAGCTAGACTCAGAAAATAAAGGTGAAACTTACTTTGCTCTAACAGCAAGTCTAGTATTTTAAAGTTGTTCGCTGCTATGTAATTCGCTTCACGAAATATCTTTGTGCAGAACATATCGATCAGTTCCTTGTCTTCTCTTGTGGAAAATATTCTGCAACCTCGTCCGCGATGAGCTTGTATCAGCCAAAGTAACCTGGAACATATCAATCATCTATAACCAATGAATCTTTATTTTTTAGTTTGCTAATTATATAGCGAGTTTATGGAAAAAGTCGCGTAATTTTAATACAAAATACGTCTTTCCACTCACCTGTGAGTAAGAGAATATCCAAAGTTTGTTCCATTCACTAACATGTTGTAACACATTGGCAGAAATCTACACACCCGTTTGTTTAACCTATTCTTCGCAAGCGAAGCGATGCATATATCTGTAAAAGCCGAAAAAAGTATTACCACCTAAACACAGAATAGTAAGAAGATGTGGTAAAATATTTTAAGCATAACACGTGATTAGTTTTGATTCAGAAATTTCAATATCATACTTCGCTATTTAGGCGAATTCAGGTGGCGACTTACTAGTTCGCCACTATTTTTGATATTAAAAAAGATTTATTGTTACATTCCACAGATATATATTTTAAATAATAGAAGTATCATGAATAGCTACATATTGTTTTATAAAACGCGATATGTAAATGCTCCGTTTCCATATAGACCGCAAAAAAATTCCTAGTTTTTGTTTATAGCTTTAACAATACTATTGAAGATGGTGTTTTCTCTTAAGAGAACAGAATGTTAAATATTCAATTCAATAGTAAAATAATTGTAGAGTACGTCACTTTAGTTATAATAATGAACAATGCTTTGTTACCTTATATTATAAAGTTATCGACAATCCACATACGGATTGTTTTGAAAGTTATAGAAACCCAATATTTTTTTCAATTGTGATAAATTGCTGTCCGGTGAATTTTACTCCCAAAATCTGATTAATTATTATCCATTGTCAATTTAATAATATGACTTTAAATAACTGATAAACCAAGAGTTTATTTTAGACATCGATAATGTAAGTTTGTGTAGGGGTAGGCCTAAGAAGAGTTACTTAGTGGTTTAGCGGGAAAATTCTGTGAAACCTTGTTGTCATACTTGAATAAATAAAATTAAACATAAAAAAGAAATGGACGAGTTTCATAAAAGGTGACATACCTATAATTAAGATGGGACGGATGAATGAATTGACGAATGATAGATCATTTTGCAAACCGAAACCTTAACCAACTTAGAGAGAGATAAGTAGAGAAAGATTATATCGTGGTCTTATGGTATTATTCACAGGTTTATATTAAATAAACGAAAACTTACCCGCTTCTCTAGGATCCGGTTTCCATCTACTTAACTGACTCACTTTAGATTCATAATTATCCCATTTCGGGTATGAACTTCTCATCAAGAATATCGGTGATTTTTTTCTGTTTTTAAAATCGACGATACCTTTGATACCAAGTGTTCGATTTACAAATAACGTTGTTACTGGAACAAAAGAGAAATACGGTTTTAACTTTAAGCTTTTTTTAATCCTTAGGGAATCTTTCTACCAAATTATGACCTTTATAACTCTCGCCCTTTAATAAATTAGATTAAAAATCAATCAGAGTTTTTTACACGTGTATAAATAATACAGCCCTGGAAGGCATTGGGAAACCAATGCCTTCCATTATATTCGATCCTCTGCATTCCTCGTCCAATAATTTCTCACCGTCGTATCGTCTTATGCTCCTCATTTGAACTGTCAATTTCATTTTGGCCATTCCAAAAAAATTAAAAAACACGTTTTAGAACATACCTCTTCTATTTAAAACGTTCTTTTGATCCTTATTCTGTTTAACCATTTGTTCGAAATATTGCAATAACTCGCCGTTGTAACGAAGAAAACTTTTTATATACATTTTCAGATCCCTTTGCAAATCATCCTCCCTCGTTAACAGAACGTGTTGTAGATTATCTGTAAGTCATCATAAGGTTGATCACCATGTAAGGCTCGATAAACTTGTTTTAAAGGAATCGTCTCCTTTTTTTCCTTACTCATTATATCTTGCTACTGGCTGATATCAACAGAGAAGAATATGTAATTCGCCTATTCATTAGACCCTTAGATAAAACTAAACTTTAGATACAATTACAGCATACAGTCAGATAATTATTATGCTATGCTTGTTTTAGGTAACAATTAGACATTCATCCTTATTCAAAATTTTTACATTTACATCATATTTGTAAATTAAGTGTCCTTAACTTAAATTATTAACATACATTATTAATATTAACATACTCATATATATGATTATGAATGTTTATTAGAATTCATGATAGGAAAATTACTTTTATTTTCATTATTGCATTAAAATATTTAAAATTTAAATCTAATTACGAAAATCTGAATAAATACCCAGCTTAATATAACAACTTACCGTACACAATCGACAAACCATACGCGAAATTCATATCTATCTCATGTTTATGTCGATGTGAAAAATCCAATATTTTCTTTAGAGACTGCAGATATAACAAAAGATCAACAATTTTCGGAAAATCGTCCAAATAATCAAATTCCGAAGGAACATCACTATCAGTATCAACACTTGGAAAACTTTCACTGCTATTTTCATCGACTATTATTAAAATTGTAATAATATAAATAAAAACACGAATGAAAGATCGTGAGAACATTTTACTAAAAAGTAAAAAGGATAATCTAATGACTTTCTCGCAATACTAGTGTACATCTGCTCTATTTAAATAAAACTGAAGATTTTCCGAACGCAGCCGGCCTTTTATAAAGTGTCGCTCTATGATGTAAGAGTACGCGTAATCGATGCTTATAAAAATTAACATCAAAACAATAATGATAAACAATTGTTACATATAATTATTGTTATTTTTACTTCATTTTCATAATAATATATAAAAATGACTTCCACGATCTTAAGAGTGATATTTATATTTCCTACTATTATGTGTTATATTGCATACATGGTTCTTTATTGGTACATACAGAATAAAAAATGCATAACAATTCTTCAACATTCATTTCCGTGTATTTCTTTATCAAGTATTGTACTCAATCAACCCAGAGTTTGATCCTCACTTCTTCTTCGTGCTTATCTTTACTGAAGGTCGGGCTCATCTTGAAGTACCTTCCCCGATGTGTCGATGAGTTGCTTCCATACCGCTCTGTCCGCGGCTTGTTCATGGCGGTCGGAATATCGAGTATTGTTTGGACTTGGTAAAACCAGCGAGTAGGTGATCGTCCCCTGTCTCTTTTACCCAAGATATTCAATTTAAGTGGTATGATATGATTAGCAGCTTCGTATTAAAGAAAGTTTTCATGTCATTATAGAATAGAGCAACAATCGTAACAAGTATCTCGCCAACTTATTCAGGTCAAACAAAGGATCTAAGCAGTTGAGTATCCATATTTATGTTTTGATTGATTTAACCCCAATCTAACTCGTTCTAAAAAATGCTTCATCCCTTCAGTTCCTTCGTGGATCAGTCAATAGATAAAAGTCGTAGCATAATATGTCGTAGCACATGACGTAGTAACTATCGTAGCATAAATACCTCTCTTTTCAATAAAGCGTTCCTTAATATTTTCCAGCCTTCCGAGTCTACCAAACGTGCTGATCCTAGAAAGCTTGTTTTCATTTTTAGTTATTCTAGCTGTCACCCGCCTCTTCGTCCGCACGGAAATAAAAATAAAAACCTAATTAGTAGACTATGTATTCTTTCAGACTATGTTCTACATCTATGCCAAACTTCAGCGAGATCCGTTTAGCGGTTCTGGAGATACCATCTTACAAACATCCAACCATCTATTAATCTAAACATTCGCATTTACAATATTAGTAAGATTATCAAATTCGTTAACCAGACCAAGCAGATATCCAGTTAATGTTGTAACTTTAGTTGTACCTTATTATGTATTTTTTTTGCATTATGACATCTTTAATAGAGCCAAGCTTCTAATCAAAATTTTTACTTTCATAAAATAACAATATATTTTCTCATACATAGGCAAAAATTTCTGTATACATAGGCAAAAAAAAAATTAAGGCAAAAGACGGTTTTAAGATAATCAAAATGTTGATTACTAGAGAAAACATGAATAATTTTTTGTCATTTATAATAGTGAGTTTCAAAGAAATAATTCAAATGACCACTGAGCCCGGCTAAGCTTCCCGCAATCAAATCAAATGAGTGTAAATGGCGCGCCATCGCACCGCCTGCGGCGATACTCATCCTTTCTACTGTCTTATTTTGATCCGTCTTAATTTGTTTCAATTTTATGATATTTTTATTCCATCCACGTACCGAACTTAATTAAACGACAAAGTTATTTTTTAGAATGTCATTGAGAATAGACATAAACTCTCTACACTAGGGTTTCGAATTCCAAACTTTAAATCAGTATAACATTTTTACTTGGTTGTTTCAAAGCTCTCGAAACCCCAACCCAGAAAGTGAGAAAGGGAATTTTTGTAAACAAATTTTCTGTTATGATAAGTTTTCTGTAACTCTAAGTAGGCTCCGAAGGTTACGGATTTCCTCTTGGAGTGATCTATGAATACTTCTGTCGTCTTTTCAACAACCTACATCTAAGCTAGCATGCACCCCGATTAAGGGTAGAGATCTTGATAGATCCCCTAAATCTCTATCAAAATCGTCAATTTCATAAAATGGAGTCTCCCAGCATTTCACAACACTTAACAAAATCATAATAATTTTGTTTATATTTCCTTGTTTTTTATTTTAATTGAATTTCACGCAAATTGTTTACACAAAAACGCATAAAACAATAAAACTTGTTATTGTTGTTGAAAATAAGGTCGAAGGGATATCGTTATGTCATAGATCTCCAATTTTTCTCTTTTTTAAACTTTCACTTCTTTCATATTCTTGTTTCAAAATATATCATAACCATTAAGAAAGTCGAAATTATAGACCGCTGTCATTCTAAAGGGGAGCGTCGGTAGCTCGTCGTCGGTAGGGGTTAAGCACTTGACTTGTGATTTAAATATGTAGTGATGCAACCTGGACATATCTGAGAAGAAATTCAAAGATATATGTGAAGTCAGCCAACCCGCGCTGGGCCATCGTGGTTAACTATAGCCTAATCACCCCTAACTTAGGGTAGTTTCTGAGCCCCTCGGCGGGGACGATTAGTGAACTGATGATGATATTGCGACTCTTAAGGCTCCTTTCACTTTTACTCATAAAAGGATTAAATATTAAACAAATAATGTAAACGTTTTTGCATTCAGCCAAATTGATTTCCTTTTGTTTTTTTTTTTTTTAATTTTTCGTTTTTATAGGAAAAGTTCTCTTGCCTTGCAAACACCCCTTAATATACAAAACTCTTGGATTGATGAGATAATAAGAGGGTACGAAAAATACCAAAAATTTTATGGTTATGGCAACCTATGGCAACTCAGAAACGATAATTTATAAAAGTCACTGTCTAACTATGTCATCCAACGTCTATGGTCAATTTCCATTTTGAAGTATCATTCCAATATCATTATTTGATTATTGTCGCTTAATTTCGGTTTAAGTTATTTCAAAATGGGTCTGGCTACAATAATTGAAAATGAGGCACATTTTCAAACGGAAATGGCCAATGCTGGTACGAAGTTGGTTGTCGTAGACTTTACAGCTACTTGGTGAGTACAACCTGGAGAAAACATTATTTTTTCCTAGTCATTGCGTGGATTTTAGGTGAAATATTTACTTATCTTTTGTTGCATTTTAGGTGTCCACCATGCCAACGTATTGCCCCATTTTTTGAACAGTTGCCTGCTAAATTCCCGAGGGCAGTTTTTCTAAAAGTAGATGTTGATCGATGTGCGGAAACTGCAAGTGCTCAAGGCATTAGTGCAATGCCTACGTTCATATTTTATAAAAACAGGGCTAGTATCCATAATCATTTTATGAATAATGTTAGTGTCTCGGATTCTATAATGGTAGTTATTGTTACAGACAAGAATTGATAGACTACAGGGCGCTGACCCCGGCTCCCTTGAAGCAAAGGTTAGACAGTACTATGGTACTGACGAAGCTGCAGATGAGGATAGCGCTGTAGCAGGACATGTAAGAATATGTTTTTTTAATTTTTAAACATCTATATTAGCACATACTATCATGAATCTCAACTGCCGTAACATTTACATAAAATAATGTTCATTATTAAAAACATCATATTCATATAATTTGTGTTTCTGTACAGATGGACCTGGTGACATTTATTACTAAGAGTGAATGTGAATGCTTAAATGAGTCAGATGACCATCCACTAGCGCATGCTCTGAACAATGGCAATGGATATCTGGCCAGTGACTGTGATGAACAACTCATCATTAATATTACATTTAATCAGGTATGACTTTTATCACATCCTAATTTAGCTTAGTTAGAAACCAAGCAAAAGTCATTGTACAGTACCAAATGACACTCTACATTAGCGAGAAAAATATTGTGACCACTCGGACTCTTACTAATCCAGGTTTGACTGTATATAGAAAAGTTCTATTTGTATTTTATCAATAAATGTTTGTGATGCACAGCATCTTCACTAATACCAATTTTTAGGTGGTGAAACTGCACTCGCTGAAAATTAAAGCGCCTGCCGATAAAGGCCCAAAGACTTTAAAGTTGTTCATCAATCAACCAAGAACACTTGATTTTGACCAAGCAGCTGGGAATATGTCAGTGCAAGAATTAGAGTAAGATATTGCTTTTTACATAGAAAGTTTAAGTAAAAATGTTATATTTTTCTTTGACAAACCGGCCAGAATTTTTTAAAATTTTATTTTTCAGATTGACACCGAGTGACTTGGAGGGCAATCCTGTACCACTGAAGTTTGTTAAATTCCAAAATGTTCAAAACATTCAAATATTCATAAAAGACAACCAATCTGGTGGTGAGGTCACATTGGTTAACCACCTTGCATTCTATGGCTCCCCCATTTGTACTACAAACATGGGAGAATTTAAACGTGTAGCTGGAAAGAAGGGTGAAAGCCACTAAACTTCAATCTAGTTCTACAGATAATTATACAGATAGTTCAGTTTAATAAACTAATCCCAATTTGAATTAACAGATAAGCCTAGAAAAAGTGAAAAAACTAGTATAATCCTATATTTGTGTCCGGCCCTTTAGAAAAGAAATCATTCAATTTGCTGAGGTTGCCAAACCAAAATGAGCTTAATATGAACCTTTAGGAATAATATAAAAGATTTTCGCAAGAAACTTCCCGAGTTTAAACAAAAAAAATCGATAATGTCTGAATGAAATAATTTAATAAACGAATAATGCATGGCGAATTTTAATAACTATTCTATTTATTTTAAATACTACATTATAAATAATAATCCTATGTGATAAAATGCATTTGAAACATAATATGATAATTTATAACCTCAAACAAAAGCTTACAAAAATAACTTGTACCATTTTGTTAAGCTGTACTATTTGTTTACATAATGTGTCAAATGACCATCACTTTAGTGATATATTATTCATGTATTTATGATATTCTAATATTGAATAAGGATAAACATCTAAAAGAAGGAAATTGTCATAGGAACGTAACATGTCAGGAATTTGTATATTCAAGAAATAAATGATTATAATTGAATTTCTATTTTTATTAATTCATCTCAGTCCTGCTTCAATTCATATATTTGTATGTAGGCTTCTGTTAATGTTATCATCTGTGGTAATATACTTGTTACATGAAGATCTTGCATTTCATACCTAGAACAGTTCGAAATTAATGTTTACAATTACAAAAGTTATTTAAAAAAAAAAAGTTTAATTAACCCAGTGAAGATGGTTTTCTGGCATGGCAGTGAAGATCTACAAATTGTTAGAAGAAATATCCTATAAAGAATTTACCCACAGGATATTTTGATATAAGATGTAATTTGTTTTTTTTTTTTTATATAAGGGGGCAAACAAGCAGCGGGCACACCAAGATGTTCATCGAAGAATATCATAAAAAGTATAATTTACCAATTAACAATTGTAACAATGTCTTAATAAAATAATTACCATTGCTGTGTTGGTGTATGCAATACATGGGCACGGTAAGTCCCTTTCTCTGGAGTACCATCATGAACGATATTCCCCACCAGTTCATATGTCGTTTTACCGTTATGCTTTGCTTTAATTTCTGGTGTTAGGATATCACCAAAGTCTACATTTCTGTAATTATTTTAGTCTTATTAATAAACTTGTTAAGTGGTTTTAAAGAGTATTTTCATTTTCTTTTTATTTTTGTTTTAAAAAAATGTTTACTCACTTTACTGGAAAATTGACTACAGTTGGATTTTTCTCAACAAAGAAGGTGTTTTTCGTAAATCTTTTTATATACAATATGAGATAAGGTGGTAATTGAGTAATTTCAAATCGCTTTAAGAAATTTTCTTTGTATGTTTTGTATTCCTTTGATGTTTGACCACTGAACTTTGAGAGCAGTTGATACAAATTTACCTATAATAAAAATGTGATTAAATACAAGTTTTATATTATATACAAGTAAATATTTTCACTATTTTCTTTTGAAAACTAATAATTTAACACTTGCCTGAGGTATGATGTTTTCACGAAACTCGTCAGTAAACAGAGGTGTAGGAGGTAAATCACAAGTCAAGTACAAGAATGGGGATTCAGTTATCATCTCAGCATACTCCTCGCTGGTAAGATCTACTTTTGCAGCATCATCTGCGTCAGGGGGCGGCAGTTTCCTAAAAAATATAATTAAACTAGCTTTTACCCGCGACTCCGTCTGCGCGGAATAAAAAATAGAAAGCGGGGTAAAAACTATCCTATGTCCGTTTCCTGGTTCTAAGTAGTGATGCAACGGAAGTGTCTTACCGGAACCAGAAACGGAAACAGAAGTCAAAAATAAATTTTAGCAGAAACGGAAACAGAAACGGAAGCGGAAACAGAAGTGTAAATATTAAAAAAAAAACATATTTACAAAATTTTTTTTTGGGAAGAACAGTTTGTATTCGTTTTTAATTTACTAAGGCATTGGATATCGGTGTCCTTTAGCCTTCAATATATGTATTTTTACTCGTACTGTGCTGCAATAAGTTAAAATACGTTTTTTTTTTTAATTTATTTTCAGGAAACAAAATTACACTATTTACAAATTAATGTTCGCCAAACCACTCGTGTTGATAAACGACAAATATATTTCTTTATTAATACATTCACTGCTGACCACTCGGATCCGAGCGAGGGGCCCGTTCATTTTATAGTAGCCAGTAAGCCGCCGGCGTTTGAAACAAGTCCATGTTGCTTTGTGTGGTCACTCTGGCAATATAGTCAACTAACGAAAAAGAGTATTAGTTTAATTCTTACAATGTTGTAGTGATTAGTACCACGTTCGTACGGAGGCAAACATACAAATATCTTGTATCACATGAAGCTAAGGCTGAACTTTATGTTATGTATGTATATTTTTTAAATATATGTATGTCCTGTATGTGTGTGTACGTGTGTGTGTATGCGTTTATTTTTATGTGTGTGTGTATACGTGTGTGTATGTGTGGGTGTGTATGAAATGTTACAAGATCTTGAACCGAGAAGATAAAAGCTGGTTTTGATTAGTATCTTGACATGTTTTACTCAATATTCTGGAATTTGATGAAAAACTTGACTTTGTCAAAATCTTGTAACATATTTGTACACAGAAATGCGATCGTGGAACAAATATCTACATACGAGTATTAGTGAACTAAACCATTGCCATCCCTAGTGCTCAAAATGATGATCCCTAGCGCTCAAAATGATGATCCCTAGCGCTCAAATACAAAAAACATTATTAATTTATCTATATATTCAAACACTCCTAGATATACTAAATAAAAATTCACCATAAAAAGTTTTGGCTCCCAGCTGTTACCTTTTTTTATTTTGTAAACAGTGAATGTGTTAAGTATCAAAAACACCAAATCTAGATTAGAAAAATATATAATTATTAGGCACTTGACTTGCAATCTGCAGGGCCATGGTTCGAATCACGCTATGTACCAGTGTGTTTTTCGATTTAGATATGTACATTTATCCGACGTTCCTATGGTGAAGGAAAACATAGTGATGCTGCCTGCACATATCTGAGAAAAAAATTAATGATATGTGTGAAGTGAACACGCTCTGGGCCAGCGTGGTTAACTATGGCCTAGTCACTTCTAATTTGGGGTAGGCTCCGAGCCCCTCGGTGGGGATATATAGTGAGCTGATGATAATAACGATGATGATACATTACATGGTTATCACTTATTCAAAAGTACATTTAATAACTCGTAAGTATGAAATAGTCACATTTTGTCAGTTGTCAAATTTTATATGGACAACAACTAGACAGTTTACTCCAGCAAGAGAAACTGATTGTTTCAAACAGCAGCAGAAAATATTACGCGCTTAAATTCACGAAAAAGTACGTAAACAAACAAATGCGACAAGTGCCGAAAGGCCGCGCACAGACTGCGCGTCTCGCGCCGCGCATTTGGATCTCTCAGCTGTCGTAAAGTTCCGTTTTATCTCCGTTATAAAAGTTGCGGAAACAGAAGCAGAAACGGATGTTGAAAAGCATGCGGAACTTCCGCACTTGCGGAAACGGAAACAGACATCCGTTGCATCACTAGTTCTAAGCTACCTGCCCACCAATTTTCAGTCAAATCGATTCAGCCGGTCTTGAGTTATAAATAGTGTAACTAACACAACTTTCTTTTATATATATAGATAGATAACATATTAAACTAACTAAACTTCCTGAAATTCAGTCCTTAAATCACACCAGGAACCCATTGGGATAGGCAGTTTACAAGTACTTCTGTTTGGTGAGGTTCTGATGCATCTGACTTCTACATTTGTACATCTATGCATACAAGCATATCAATTTTGAGTGCCTTAAGCACAGCTCTTGAGTATTTCATCAATCTGGACGGTACAAGTCCCTCAGGGACAACCCTGATCAACACTGCCACTCACTTTTGTATGTATTACAAGTATTTGCTTGAGTAATTTTAAATTTAAAAAATATATAACACAATGGCTAATGGCAATTGACTACGACTATACTGAAAATCTATTAAAAATAACGCAATAAATATACCAGACGTTCCAAATTTCAAATAAATCTGTAGAATATAAAAAAAAAAAAAAAATTACACATACACATACACTTTCAAACACAAACACACAAAACACATATTAGGTCCTTACATATGAAATTGGCGTTTTGTATGGGAGGAACAAAAAGTCGAATATTTTTTAATATAATATATTTAATTAATCAAAGTATGAACCATTATTTTCTATGCACTTTTGCCATCTCATAGGTAGTTCATTGATACCTTTACTAAAAAAACAGTCGGACGGGAATCAATAAAATCTTTGAAGGCGATTTGGACTGCCCCATCGGAGTTGAATTTTTTCCCTTGCAAGAAGTTATCCAAATTTCGAAAAAAATGGTAATCTGTTGGAGCAAGGTCCGGGGAGTACGGAGGATGTCTTAGACTTTCCAATTGAAGCTCTTCTAATTTAGTAGCCGTCTGTTGCGCAGTGTGTGGTCTAGCGTTGTCGTGAAGCAGCAGTGGCGTGGAGCGATTGACCAGCCTAGGTTGTTTAGCCGCTAGCTTTTCCATCATGGTTTGCAATTGCTGACAATAGACATCAGCCGTAATAGTCTGGCCAGATTTGAGAAAACTGTAATGAACAATACCGGCGCTAGTCCACCAAACGCTTACAAGTAACTTTTTTGGGTTTAATTTTCGCTTGGGGCAGGATTTGGCTGGCTGGCCAGGATCCAACCATTGCGCTGAGCGCTTCCGATTATCGTAAAGAACCCATTTTTCATCACAGGTAATGATTCGGTTTAAAATACCTTCATTATTGTGCCGGTTTAGTAATGTAACGCAACAGTCGACGCGCGTTTGCCGGTTTGCTTCAGTCAATTCGTGAGGTACCCACATTTCAAGCTTTTTAATCTTCCCAATTTGCTTCAAGTGAATTAAAACAGTTTTATCACTAACGTCGCAGCCTGCAGCTAACTCGGACGTGGTTTGCGATGGATCCGCTTCCACAATAGCCTTCAACTCTTCATTATCAACTTGAGTCTCAGGCCGTCCACGGGGCTTGTTCTGCAGATCGAAATTTCCAGAACGAAAACGTTGGAACCAAAAACGAACTGTGTTTTCTTTTGCAACACGACCGCCATACACATCATTCACCCTTCGAGTCGTTTCCGCAGCACTAGTGCCACGGCGGAACTCGTACTCGTAAATAATGCGATATTTTAAGTTTTCCATTTTGTAAAATGAGTGACGCAAACAGAAAAAAACAGAAGAAAAAAAACAAATGAATGACGGTCATCGAACCACAAATACATGAGTCTATAGCTGTACAAATTTGAATTTGGAATTCCTTACCAAAGAGGAGAAATTCGTGATTAAAGTGGCCAGTACGAAAAACGCCAATTTCATATGTAAGGACCTAATATTATTACACACAAATTGTCTCTTTAATATAACAAAATACAATGTATCTTTTAACATATATAATATAGTAACTAACGCTTAATTAAGTAATATATAAGAGAAGGCGCTGCCTCCCGAAACACAGTTTTAACTAGTTCGGGAGACAGAGCCCCACTAATTTTGTGAAAAATGGCTTATAGTTAAATAAAGAAATTTTTTTTATTTATTTTATTTATTTATAACTTACCTTGTGTATATTCTCATATGGCCCAGGAATGATTTATAGATTATTGAACTATTAGGTTTTTTTGTACCGTTAAGAGCCATATGAAGTGAATTAAGGAACCATGACATAAAATCAATTGGATCACCTAAAAAAAAAAAAATAGAAACATCCATATTATCATTGGTTTACGATTTACATAAAGAAATAAATTTGCTTACTTTGTTTTATGAATTGGAATCTTTTCTTAGACCAAAGTACAACTGCTTGTAGCATTTCATGTGGTGATACATGAGCTTTGAAAGCTCGAGGATTCCATAGCTTCCTTATAAGCTCACCAAAACGTTGTACCAATAAGAACGAAGAATCACCTGGTGGCCTCTTTACGTTTGCATAATTTTCTTCACGCAAGAAATAATTGCGAAGTGGTCGTACTTGAGAAAGACACTACAAACAAAATCCAATAACATTTAAAAGGTAACATTAGAATAACATATACAGTAGAACCTGGATAAGTGAGAAACTTGGGTTAAAGAGAAACCTCAAATATTGTGCGCTTTTGGACTCAGGCTTATACAACTGTACATATTACAAACTCAAGATAATTGTTGCTATGTTCTGAATACTGGCGTTGTGTGTAGTTATTTAATGATTTGTAAATAATGACATACCTGTAAAATAACATTACAATAATCATTAGCTTTGATGTTATTAAGGCCCACAATGCCAGGCATATACATAGTGCCATCAATTGCTCTTGACATTTTAGTGTTGCAGTCCAGTTGTTTAATTTGCTCAGGAGTAAATATAGGGTTAAGTACATATTTAATGTCATTTAATGATGAATCTGAAAAATAAATTCTGCTAAATAAATAAATGTAATGATTTTTATGAAAATCATATTCAATTGTTTTATATAATATTTCGATAGCTGTTTTTTGAGTTCTTATTAGCTTATGATATTTCAACATTATTTTTATTTAAATTTACATTATTTTAGATTTGTATAGCTCTATCAAGCTGAAGAGATGCAATTTACTGTTCACAAAAATATTGGGATTTGTTTAATATTGGAAGGTTTTTAAAACATTACCTATAACTTCGTAGTTATCTGGCAGACAGTAGAACTTTAAGGTATGAAGGTTAAGAAATACATGATGGCCGTCAGCTACTGAGTGGGTGTAGGCATGTGTATTGGTTCCTCTGCCCTGAAAGTAAAAGACAATAGGAAAGACTTTCAAAATATATGTTTTATAATGTTACATTATAACTTAACAATTGATCAATTATCAGAGACAAGGATAAAGAAATTTAAGTCTATTACATTTGATTGTTACAGTTACAGTACCTGAAAATATTTCCCACAAACTAGACAAGCATAAACATTGATTCTAGTCAGGGAGACTGAACATAGTTTTTCAAAATCAAAGTCTAGAACATGTCTGTTTATGGTATCCAAATAAGGACATTGAATATGTACAGTCTTCTTCGTGATTTCTGTAAATGAATATAAATTATTGTAAAAAGCTTACAAAAACACTTTTTTGAGGTTATAAACAAACTGAACCTGTACCTTCATCGCCGTTCGCATCAGAGTGCTTTCGCTTCTTAGCGGTTTTCTCTGACATCATGTAACTTACTTAATTATTAATTATACAATAAGATTAATCTTAGTATAACTAAATCAAAACTAAATGAAAGAAGCAATATTCAATATTTATTCCATCAATCAAAGTCAAATCAAATTCTTTTTTTTTTTTTCTTTTCGCCCATGGAGCAGGCCGCAGGCTATAGACTTTCGACCATACCGCCTAGTCTTTCTTGGAATCAAATCAACTTCGAAATCTTAACTATAATTTTGTTTTGACTTTTAGCAACAAGAATTAGTTATAGTGAACGAGATAAATAGTGTGCTGAGAAATTAATTTGACTAATGAAAATGCAGTAATTTTAAATATCTTCATCGGGTTTGGAATAAAATGGACTATTTTTGCTGCCTAATAAATATTTCTAAAAAGGGATTACACTCTTAGTAGTCAGTGGCTTGATCTGGCAACAGTTCTAGAAACCTCTCAAGAAGAAAAATATATTTTTGACACTGACATTTTGAAATTGGTCATTTTCGATTCGAAAATGGCTGCATCAGGGGGTAATATTGAATGGTCTACTACTGTTAAACCAATTTTAACGGCACTTTATGGCCCATTTTTCGATAAAAACGATGCAGTGGAAATTATACAAGCTATAATAAAAAGGTATGACATGTTGGTAAAGTGTATTTTTCGTAAATTATGTATGTTATGATGGCTGCCTATTTTCATTATTCAGCAGTCTTTCTTTATTTATTATTTATTTGTTAGTTATTAATTTGTTATAAATTATTGTACTTACATTTTTATATACTTTCGCGATGTCGTTGTTAAGTCATCTTTTGACTGAATGCAGTTTTTAAACATTAAGATAATGTAATATGCTATTGTTTTGTTCACGTTGATTGGTGATAATTAAATTAATTTGTTTTATACGGTTTTCAATGTTTCAAAAATCTTTTGCCTAGGATAGACAGTGTAACCTGAAAATAATGCCATATATTATGATGGTGGGAAATGGGGTCATTTATTGCTTGTCAATTAATACTACACTGAATAAAACATATTATGCTCAATGGAATCTTTAAAAAGAACAAAATTGATATAGTAAAAGTCCACAACATAATGTGGATAGTCTTTGTAATTGGAATATGAAATACCCACATTTACTGTCAAAAAATAAAATTTTCTAATCAGAATAATTTTTATTTTATAGATTTTCATAATTTCTTAACTAATTTAATTTTTAAGATTAACAATGATTATCTTAGAAACAATAGCATGTTAAATTTTCTGCATAATCTTCTATCAATGTTTATTAAAATCCAATTCCTTATATTACAGTGAAAGCGAGTTCCAGAACCATGAAGATGTTTATGACTTATTCTACACATGCTTTGCATGCCTTTCAGCTCACTTCATCAGTGTTAATGCTAACAATTGTAAGTATGAGACATTATTTATTCAAATTACATGTTGTGGAGGGTGATAGAAAAAATATTAATGCTATAACTGAAGAAATATATATAGTAGAGATTAGGGTTAAATCTGTTAGTCAAATGTAAAATTGTGAAATATTGTGCAATCTAATTTTGGTCATGTATAAACTGTAGGAGCGTCAGTGACTCAGGGGTTAAGCACTTGACTTGCAATCTGCAGGTGATGGGTTTGAATCCCGCCATGTACCAATGTGTTTTTCGATTTTCTATTTACATTTATTCGATGTTCTTATGGTGAAGGAAAACATTGTGATGCAACCTGCACAAATCTGTGAAGAAATTCAAAGATATGTGTGAAGTCAACCAACCCACACTTGGCCAGTGTGGTTGACTATAACCTAGTCACCCATAACTTGGGGTAGGCTCCAAGCTCCTCGGTGGGGACATATAGTGCGCTGATGATGATAAACTAGGTTTTTCAGTCATGTTTAAATTCTATTTGAAATTTATTTTAAAAACATTTACAGTGCCTTTTGACCAGCTAAGCACTGCGCGCGATGCGTTCAGAATCATATTGGGACAAATACTTAAGAAGCTCTCTGAAGCTGGACTAAGCTATGACGAGACTTCCTCAACCACAGCTGCACCAAATGTCTCTATCAAGCAGGTAACCTTTCAAACTTATTTATCCCAGCTACATTATTGTAAATTTCATATTGAACTTAGTGTAGATTTTTCATACTGAATCTATGCTTAATAGCACCCTAAGTGATCTCTTAGTTGACTTAGTGTGTCTTTATGCTCAATAAAAAGTATTATATTACAGTAAGATTGAAGGGATGGGAGTTAATGTAAATAGTTCTTTGTCAGGTGGTGTAAATGACACAGAACTGTTTACAATTAACTTACTTTTGTTTCAGCTTCTATTACCAATTGTTGGCCTCTGTGGTGTTGATGGTGGAGGTTATCCACAGTCAGATCTAGTTATATTGACATCTCTATTGAAAAATGCTAAATTACCGGCCCATGTCAATGTCTCAGGTTTGTACTCTATATTGTTCACATATTACATTTTTTTTTAATTCATCTAAACTATAATGACTCTATTTATACAGTTAACAGTTTGTTTGCTTTAAGGTTTAACATGTTATAATTACTTCACATTTTAGAAACTCAAACAACAAAATCATCAGTCATACCAAGTCCGATAACATCTTTGACATCACAAACTGCAAGTAACAATGAGAAGCAGGTTCCGTCTAGTGCCCAGCGCCGATCCGATGCATTGTTAGAACAACTGACAATGCCTCTACGGAACCCTGCTGCATCAGTACCAACGACTCAGGTGCAGCCCAGTGCTGTCGTCATGTCTCCTGGCAGCAAAGATAGCTTGGAGAGTTCTAAAGAAGCTAATGCTAACCAACAACCATCTGTTGATATGAAGGTAGAGTAATAAAAAGAATGCAATAAACATATTTTTGGAATTGGTAGTTTTCAAATGACAAAACAACATTCTAATAAAAAAAAAACATTGAAATTAGAAAAAAAGACCAGTTTTTTTTTAATGTTTATATAACTTTTTATCTTGCAATTTTAATAATTTGATAGTTACGTAATTGTTATTGATTTTGACTATATCCTGTAGAAGTGGGTGGCATCGACATGCGGTTCATTATTGATGGAACTGCGAGCCGGTTTCATCATGCTGAAAGTTTGCTCATCTCTACCATGCCTGCAAAGATATCTGAATCGCTGGCAAATGTCCAAGGAATCCGCCAACTCTCCACAATTCAACTCTGATGCCTCACTGTATGTATTGTGTAATTAAATTATTCACAGAATTATAATACAATAAACTACGATCTTGCCATCATTTTCTGCTCCAATTGGCAAAGTTAGCTTTTTTTAACTTTGTCATTGTGAAAATATAAAAGATTAATATTACTTGGTTCCAAATGTTTTTATTTGCTATTTTAAGACAGATTTTGTAAGGAAATACCTAAACTAAACAGATTAGAAACATATGTAGAAAACAGTTATGAAGTTAATGTTGTGTTTTGCAGTCTCCATTTTCTGGTGAATGAAGTGAATGTATGTCGTCTGGCATTATCATTGCCCTGCTTGGAGCCGTTCACTCCGGACCGCATTGCTACACTCAGTGACGTTGCCACCGCCTGGCTGCTGTGTGCCACTGCTCAGGTAATATATTCTGCTCACAATAATTTCTGTAGTGACTCTTTTAAGTAAAGCGTGTTTGTGATATAACTTTAATATTAATATTATGTTCAGTTTTCTTAAGGATATTATGTTTACTGAATATGACAAATTACAAGACTATGTTGTGACTTCATAGTGGATCTTCTTGATAATAAAATTATATTGATTTAACACTTGTAGTGATGCATGGGTTTGTTTGATACACTAATATTAAGCTACTTAAAGTCCTAAACGATTATATTTTTTTATGTATTGAGGTGATAATATGTATTAAAATAATTATGATATGCACATTAAATATTTTATTGTCCGACTAACTACATTTTATGTTTCTTGGTGTTAAATAACGCAGAAATGTATGTATATTTGTAAATTAAATGTATTATTTGCTACAGGCGTCTCTACACCCTAAGGACGAAGAGAGCGAGCAGCAGACAGCAACGCTGGTGGAGAGCGCGCTCAGCCTCTACAACACAGTTGGCGAAACTTTCCGGCAATCCACGCGCGCCGGTGGATATGTGAGTACCTCCTCTTCCTTCTCACTTGTATAAATTGAGCAAGGTTTAAACGTGGGTTTCCACTACCGAAACTTTCATACAAAGACATAATATTGGCTTTCTTATTTTTATTTTTGTACCATATAAATTACCATTGATAATGTGATTTGCCAGGTATATCAAAACCATCTAATGATCGGCGCGTGGGTGCTGCTGTGCGGACTGCATCATGCCCTCGCCGGCGCTCCCTGCCCCACCACTGCGCCCGGCAAGAGTCCCGCTAAAACACCATCCAGACCTTACAATCTTACCAAAATGTGAGTCACATATATATTACTTGAATGTACGAAGGGTATAAAAAACAGATCAACCATTTCTAACATTTGTAACTACTTACCCCATTTGTGTCTCGTCCGAATACAAAATGTTAAATTCTCATTATAATGTAATTGACTTGTGATATGGTGCAGGCAACAAGGTCTGGGCGTGGTGTGGGTGGCGCTGGGCGGGCGCTGCCTGGCATGGACGGGCGCTCTGCTGTGCGACGCCCGGCTAGAGGCGCTGGGCGGGCCGGAGGGCGGCGCCGCAAGCCCCGCCCCCTTGCACATACTCGACCACCATTCGGCGCACGAGCGGGAGTTGCGACTCGCGCACGCTGCACCATTGCATCAGGTATACTATGTGTCAAATTATGATTTGTTTGAGTGAAATTAACTTCTTTAAATTCTTCTACAAATACATTCTTTATATAGATTTTCATGAAATCAAAAATTCGATAATGGAAGTTGTTTGTGTTTAGTTGTTCGTGGCGCTGGGCGTGGTGTGCTACCGCAAGGCGACCAACCTGAAGCGTGCCGTGGTGCAGAAGCAGCACCAGGACGCAGACCCCGATCGTTCCGACTCCACTGTGTACTTTCAAGACATGATCCTCTGCTCCGAGGACTCTGAGACTGATGACGGTACAATGTTTTCTATGTTGAAAATTTTAAAGTATTCAAAAACTGTATATAAGCTTTAATAAACGATAAAATTCAAATATTAGGTTCTTTTTCAACTGATATTAAAGGATTATCTTTAATACATAGAAAATTTTTAATTAGCGTTTGAATATATGTATGTTTTATGCAAAATTGCGATATTTTGTGTTAGAAGACAGCGAGCCGTTGTTCGGGCTGTGGTTTGAGTCGACGCTGGTGGCTCCCGAGGCGGCGGAGGCGGCGGCGCGGCCCGGCGCGGACGCCAACGACAACGTGGATGTGCCCGCGCGCCCTCACAACATCGTACCTGACAAGTCTGAACCATACTCGGTTAGTGCCAGTGCTACTTTTACTTCGTCTCTCAATCTTCTCTATGTATATAATTGATGCATTTAGTATAATATCATACATACTATATACACGAAGTATATAATGTAATATATTTTTTTTATTTGTTACAGTACATAACGCTAGCGACGGAGGTTTTCACTTTGTTGAACGCAGAGATGATGAGCGAAGGCGCGGAAAGACTGGGTAGCGGCGCGCTCCAGCTTCACGAGGCGCACCAGGCACTGCTCGCCGCACTCGCTAAAGACCTCGATAGGGAGACTGCTCGCACTGACACCGGTACGTACAGACGGACATACACCAATGAAACATGTCTCAGAGTTGACATACTATCGCTCACAACACTATTGTGATGTACAGTAAATTCTCAAGAGGTTATGACTATTCATCAAGAGATGCAACAACACAGAAAAACACACAAACGACTCAGTCAAGTTTTTTATTTTTATTTTCTATATGCTTAAAGTGGAAGCCGCTGACTATTGCGAATATTTTTTTAAGTAATATAAATGTGGTGTGCAGGCACAATATCTTCGTGCTTTGGCACACGTCTAGGCGGTCTATACGCGTCGTTCAGTGCGGCGCTGGTGCGCTATCTGCACAACCTGAGCGGTGCTCCTGCCTTCGCCGCGCTGCAGCCCGCCCTGCACCAGCAGCTCGCTGCTGGCGGAGCTGGCGCCGAGCGTGCCAACATCACACCACTACAGGTATACATAGTAGAAAGATTGATCAAACTCGGATCTTTAGTGCATACCAAGTATGAGAAATCTACACTGAAGGATGCCCTTAGTAATCATTAAATAACTGAGAACTCAAACTCATAGTGTTCTGATGCTGACCACGATCCTCAGCTATGAGGGACAGAATCTAGAGAGGTTTTTTTAATGTAAAATTCTAAAGATTTTATGAGATATATTGGATAAATATTTTATTGTTGTGTGATTGTTTAGGTTGGTCCTCGCGTGGTAAAACTGCTGGGCAGCATGATCTTGAGTAAATCAGCAGCAGAGCGCGAGAACAGCATCCTGGTGATGTGGCACAAGATCGTCAACACGCTGCAGGAGTGCGCGCTGCAGTCGCAGCCCTCGCAGGATCATGATTATGAAGGTAATGCTTAACATTTTTGTAATTTTAAAGTACCGTATACTAATTGATTAGGGCTAATATTTAATTATTAGAATATTTCTGTATTCTTCCCAACTAAACTATTATAAGATATGTAGCCATAAACTGTATTGACCAATTAAAATGTATTATTTTCAGATTTGAATGTTGAACATGCTCAACTATTGGTCTACCTTTTCCACTCATTGACGCTGATGCAGAAAAAATCTGTTCTACTTATGACCTCCAATGCTATTATAAAAGTAAGTAGTAAACCGTTGTTTAACGCGACTTAAAGCGATAAAAATATAATATTCTAAAATTGGTTTGGTATATTCCTATTATAAGCAGATATAGATATTTCTCACTCTCTCACTGTAAGATTTAAATGCAAAATAAAAAACAATGTAGTCTTTAGAGTGTATTACATATATGTTGATTTTTCTAGGTTGTGGAAACATTGGCAATAAGTGATAGGAAGCGAGCGATGTCGTTGGCGCCGCACCAGCTCATGCTGACCACTCGACTGATGCTGCTGCTGGAGTACCTGATGCGACACCTGTATGATGCGCCGCAAACTCTGCTGCAACAGGTTATTATTGTTTAAAAAAAACTACAAGCCATTGGAAACTTTAACACTATTGAAGCTTCCAAAAGCCTAAGTTAATCGTTAAATTTGAAGTTAAAAAAATGCTATAAAATTTTTATTGTTTTATTTGGTTTTTAGATTGAATGGAACCTTGTAATATCTCCCGGCCTGGCCGAGCCAAACGCTGAGTCGTCAATTAACGGCGCTAAAACGACCACGGACAATGGTCAGATCAAGTCTCGTATATACTGCGAGGTGCCTTACATAGAGGCGGCGTATAGGTGTTACTCGCAAGACGAGTCCTCTATGAGGCCAAAGTTCTATGCCTTGACCAGCGCAGAGATTAATAATCAGGTAAATTGTCCTCTTTTTGATGTTTCATATTATATACACGGAATAATTACACCGCACATGTGCTAAAGAACTCGCAACTTGAGATATTATGGTTATATCATAATTACATTTTGTCTCCATATCAGTTTATTTAACAACCATTTATTGTAATAATTTCTGCATCATTTCATCCCCCCTCCCCAACCCACCTTTCTCAATCAACCACTTCTTGCCTTCACGCGGTACAAGGAACAAAACATGAACAGGAACTTTTCAACCATCTGAATAGGACAACCATGAGGGATGCTTTGAAAAGTTATAACTTTAAATGCGATATTTTAGGAGAATCCGAAATTCGACGGTTTGGCGTGCAACTTCGTGCTGGGTACGCCTCACAAGCTGAAGTACCCGCTACTGCTGGACGCGCTCCTGGCGCTGCTGAACGCGGCGTGCATCTGCGACAACCCGCAGAACCGCGCCGCCCCCGCCGCACTCGCCGCCGCACACTACTGCTTCCAGACAGCATGGAGGTATCATTCATATCATCTTTTTGATGTGAAACATCTATAGGATCACTTGTAAACCGAATTGTTGGCGTGGCGACGCTTGCCGTGGCGACGGGTCGCCAAGCTATACTGATAGCCATGATAGCTATATTATTATCATTATCGTTATTATTATTATTTATTTAATTTAATATTTTATGCATATTACTTGTACACACACGATGTTTCACATCTGCCAGGCGTCCCATGACGGCTCACATTTTTTGTTTCTTACATTTTTAAAATTAATACGTGTAGTCTTCAATAGTAAGTAGGATTTATTTGTTTTTGTGCAAAGAAAAGCGCTTGTTGTTATTTAAATTAATGCAATTTTTTTTTAAACTTAACAGATTGGTGATCAGTATGCCCCCCGCCACGCCGCACATGGATAAATTGCAGGCGGGCACGAAGGCGGAGCTGCCCTCCCCGCTTCCTCTGCACGCGGTCATTTGGGCCCCGCGCGCCGACAACAAGAAGGTCTTCAACCCCTGGCTCAAAGACGCCCTGGTGAAGCAAGGGATGTACACACAGGTTCGTTTTACTTGCCACAATGGTCTTTAAAGAAATCTAGGCTGTTTTGTAATTTTGTTTTGTAAAATAAAGGTTGATTTTTAATATAGAAAATTAAATGAATTAAAAATTAAATAAAAATTAATGTTTTTTTCAGTATGCAGAAAATTTGTTAGCCGGTGTGAGTGCATCGTGCGATAATATAAAGTACACGGCTTGGCTCGCCTCGGAAACTATCAAACATTTGAAACAAAACATCACTCGTAAGTAGTAACTAGTATCATTATTACTGTTAAATACAAAAGAATGTTTAAGAGATAATTTAAATTTATATTTTACTTGCAGCGAGTGGTTTACCATCTCTTCTCGACGTGATATCGTGCGATGCTGCGTTGGTGAGGCTCAAAGTGTGCCTAGCTGACACCACGTCCGCTGCAGAGGCGCACCAGTTTATGCCAAACCTTTTGGACCTGCTAGCCACTATTTTAGATTGTTGCCGGTAAGTTTCGATATAATAAAAAATAATCTATTCTATATATTTTAGAACATATCGATTTAAAACAATTTTAATTTTCTTAGTTTTTAATGGTGTTTCTTTTCTACCATTTACGGAATGATTACTGCAGACATTTAGAAACTTTTTTGTTGGTGTTTGTAGACTAAGCGCAGGAGCCGAATTAGAGAACGTATTGGAACCGGCTAACGACTCATCGGAGCGCGCTGTGAACGCGGCGCGACTGGCGGTGTGCTGCGCGGGCGGGCCGACTGCCGCTACAGAAGGTGCGCCCGCGCTCTGCGCCTGGCTCCGCCCACACCTGCCGCCTGCCACTGTCGCCATATTGGAACGACTTGCCACACCACCACCACTCACATGCCTTAATCTGGTGAGCATTCACATGTATAACCCTCTTACTTGGATCTAATCTAGCTGAGAACTGAGATTGTTGTCTAATAGATCAAATATATATTATTAATGTAAATATGTTTGTAATTGTCAGGCTTTCTATGCGTCCCATATTATCCCATCCGAGAGTGCGGTATTGAACTTGGTGTCGTCGCACTGCGAGCTGATCAGTGGCAGCAGCAAGTACTCCATTGGCACGTCGCTCATGATGCTTGCCTACTCCGCCGCCAAGCTGCTTGACTTCGGCGCGCCCAAGCTTGCAGATAACGCCGGCCTTTCCAAAAAGGCCATCGATTTGATCATACCCGCTTTGGTAAGACCTTTATGATATTTGGGAATAGAAATCAAGTATCTGATATAAACCCATGAAAAAATTCTAGCCCTTACATGTTAATTAATCTTTTGTCAGTGTAATTAAAACATTATTGGCTGTTATTTTACTGTTTGGAATTGCATTTTTCTCAACAGGCCGATGGAAGATTAGAGTTTTTATCGGAGCCGCTGAGAGCGACCCTAAATACCTTGGTGCCGCAAACTCTAACCGCAGAGCAACTGAGACACGAACACTTTTTGAAGACCACATATACTGTACTGGTTGAACACTTGCAGCCTTCCACCGAAAAGACGCTACGTTATATGGTAAAACTTTGTCAACTTGTAAAAAAATTGACTATATAGAAAATAAATGCCTTTTATTAAAAACAATGATTTGGTATTTTCAGGTCAAATATTGGGAGAAAATCTTAGATCGAATGGCTGGACGGAAAGCGTACGAGGTAGTTTTTAGCGAAGATAACGAATGCAGTCTCGGCAAAATACTATTGACCGCTCCTAATGCTAGGAGCCCATACACGGAAAGAGTTATCAAGTGAGTAATTAATTTCAGTTCTATGATAAATTTTCGAGCGGTTTAGTAAATGGGTCACGGAATCTACATGATGACCATAACCAGTATAGAAAGACTGAATCGACTTAAGAGATTAGGTTTTGTACCATCATTTCATACTTTTTTATTGTTGACCTTTTCCAGGTTGTTTATCAAGATATTCGCATGCTGTGACATATCTGAACTGAACCCTGCTCTCTGCGTCTCCGTGTGCAAATCTATTGGCATGGCCGATCAACAGAAATTGGCCAACCTGCTATCACACATTTGTTTGACAACTACTGGTACGTAAATAACTTAGTATTGTGTACTGACGTTGAGTAGTTTAAAACTACCTTTTCTAGCCTAGAAAAAAGCAATACCAGTATACTCAAACATGCGGAAACTTCTATCAAGAACATGATTCTCTAAGGTTCTCTAGTAAAATGTTTACACAGGTTCATCAACATCAAACGGCACGTCGGGCACGGCCAACGGTACGCCCACAGAGGCGGAGCTGGCCACGCCCACATCGAGCGCGCCGGACGGTAACCCCGCCTCTTTGGCGTTCCGTAACGCCCTCCGCAGCGTGTTCCGCGCAGACAGTGAGCCCGCACAGCGCAGCGACACAGACCTGCCAGTCTTTGATACACCGTACGTGTTTAATTGTACATTATTTTATTGAAAAGACGGTAAAGGAAAAAAAGATGTACATTCATTTCATATTAAAATTATTTTAAGTTCATTATTAATTTCTTACAGATCTCCAGCACCAAGAGCCCAATCAGATACAGCTCAACAATCAGCAAACTCAGGTATTGTTCTTTTCAGGTATCTTGGCGGCTCAAATCATCGGCACGCTGCGCAATGCCATTCCCCCGCATTTTGCCATACCTAAATTTGTGTCTTCAGCGACTCGCGGGAACTTAAAAAACGCTAAAATGTCTAAAATCTATAATAGTTTGTCTTTAACACATCAGTAAAATAGTTAAAAACCCTACACAAATATTTTTTTTTAATTAAAATATAAGTGCATGTGTATAATGAAGTACAATATGTAACAGAGAGCTGCAGCTGGTCGGATGGCAGCAAGGACAGTGCGGGTGTCGCAGTGGCCGAGCCCGCGCCGGCGCAGCTCGCAGACGCCGCCAACGACAACGCCGCGCTCCTCTCCGCGCTCTGCAAACATATCGTCACACATTGGTCAGAATATTAATTTGTCTTATTTAATCAGAATATATGTAGTTTGACTTGACATGCCACAAATTGCAAATGTTATGTGACTATTGCGTTAAAAGTAAATAATAGAAAAAGCTTCAGAGTTTGGTGATGTAAGCGTATGGAAATAATAATAATAATAATAATAACTGCTTTATTGTAACACTCATTATACACAATTATGTGGAAGCCTTGGTTCCAGAACTAGGGCAAAGCCCTGTGTTTCAGGAGCCAATCCCTTCCCCCATTATCATCATCATTAAATTAATTTTACATTTAGTTATAAAAGAAAAGAAAACAATTATTGATATATATGATTTTCAAAAAAAAAAAACAAAAAATTAAAATGAAAGATATAACTAACTTATTTTCGATTTTTTTTTTTTTTTTTGCATACGTGTGTTTTAGATTGGTGCGTGTGTGTGTGTGTGTGTGCGTGCGTGTGTGTTGTGTATGTTTGAGTGTGCGTGTGTGTGGGAATGTTGGTGTGTGAATGTATCCCTATGAATATGTCAGATGTGCGTATAACTATAGATAGATAGATAACAATAGATAAATTAGCAACTACTTTTTTTTTTTTTTTTTTTTATTATGAGACATTTGTAATATGTTTTTTTTTTTTCTATTTCATTTTAAGTTCTCACTCTTCAATACTTATAAGATTTTCACAATCTCTGTAGTCTAGGTTGTTTAGCCAATTTTTTGCATGTTGTTTCATTTTATAGTAGTTTAAATTATAAACATTGTGTTTTTGGTTAAGTAGGTTGTATAATCTAGGTGCTTGAAAATTGTATTGTTTTCTTGCCATTGAAGTTCTAACAACGGGCAACGGTGATATGTGTCTTCTTTTATTTCCTGTTAACGTTCTGTTTCCATTACGATGATAGTTCTTAATACACTCAAATATGTAACATTTTCTAACACTGGAAATGACAAATATTACATAAAAAGATTACACCTTTTTTTATTTTTTTTTTATTTAATAAGGTGGCAAACGAGCAAACGGCCACCTGTATTCGCCGTAATAGCGAGACCGACCGTTGCCCATAGACATCTACAAATGCAGATGCGTTGCCTACCTTCAATCAACGGAGAAAGGGACGCACTGAAAGAGGATATTTCTCCTTCCTATGCGTCCCCTCTTCCGCCAAATCCACTTCCCCTTCCCATCCTTTCCTAATAAGAAAAGGGTGGGAAAGGAAAGAGGACTAAAATTAGGCCTCCGGTACCACACTCATCAGACGAAACGCGGAATTACTTCCACTTCACGCCTGTCTTCTGTGTGGTCGTGGTATTGCACCTTTCAAGAATCACTTAATATTAAAGTATTGTCTTATAAAACAATGATGATAAAGGTAACTGGATGTTAACAGTAGCGAGGAGGTGAGCGAGCGTGTGCTGTGCGCGCTGGTGAGCGTGTGCGGCGAGGGGTGCGCGCCCGTGCTGCTGCGCGAGCTGTGCCGGCTGGCGGACGCGCACGCTGGTGCCGACCACCGTCTGCTCTTCCCCGCAGCCGTCGGCTGGCTTGCAGCATGGTCAGTACTAAAAATCCTACACACTTAGTCACACCATTTTCCCTCCTTATTTTTTGTACTCAAACCACTTTCTGGTAGCCTGAACATAGTGGATAAAAGACTACCAAAAGTATTGTTTGTTCTGACACAGAAGATAAATAATAAAATTGATGTACCCCCAGCATTATTTAATGCTGGGGGTACATCAATTTTATTATTATTATTTAAGCACTGGTCGTAAATAAATGTACAATGCTTCTATTTGTTTTGCAGCGTGGATAATCTTAGCAGCCCCGATGTACTAGAGAAGCTGGAAGAAGGACAGATGGAAGGCGCCGTCGCATCACAGATCGAGTCTGCATGCGTTTTGTTATCGTATCTCGCAGACGCTCTTCATGCTATTAACACGTCACCACCACAAGGTAACAAAAGTTTTAACTTTCACCTTTGATATTTACACTTTTACTTACATTTTTCTGATATGCTGTATGAAATATTTGTCTCTCGTAGCTTGGCGTTCTGTTAGTCCTTCGTGGGAATCTCCCTATGACCTAGGTTTCGACTTAGAATATCCCGACGACCAGAACGATGAGGAAGATACCAGCGCCGACGATTCAGTAAGTGTTGCTTCTACGTAACTCATCATTCGTGGAGGTAAACATTTAGTAATACCATTATAATAAAATACCTTCATTTAATTCTGAAATTAAGATGACAATTGTAATGTAATTATAATCTACTAAATGTTGTTTATGTGTACATCATTCTTCTATGCATTTTTAGTTTTTTTTTTTATTTGTTAATTTTTTTCTGATCGCATATTTATAAGTTTCGTTTTAAAGCAAAAAACATTTCTTTTTTGGATTCTAATAAAATTATTCATCAACAAAATCATCATAATTTATATTAGTTGAAGCATTCATAGATGTTGTTTTTGTTGATAAATAAAATAAGCGACGGTACAGGACGAGGACGCGATGTTGCAGTATAAGCTGTGCACGTTCACGGTGACGCAGCGCGAGTTCATGAACCAGCACTGGTACCACTGCCACACCTGCAAGATGGTGGACGGCGTCGGTGTGTGCACCGTGTGCGCGCGCGTCTGCCACCGCGGTCACGACGTCTCCTACGCCAAGTTCGGCAACTTCTTCTGCGATTGCGGCGCCAAGCCTGATTCCAGGTCAGTGTATCTACATGTATTATGTGCAATGAATGTCAGTTTAATGTTGATACATATTTTCTGTTTGTTCTTTAAAAGCGAATAAAATGTAATAATGATTTGTTATTATACAGTTGTCAAGCGCTGGTAAAGCGCTCCGTGACGCTGGGCGGTGGTCGGTCCGACGACAGTCCGCCGGCGTCCTCGCTGCGTCGTTTACCCTCAAGCCCCACGCCGCCCGCTTATCTCGCCCCCTCCCGCCGCCCCGCACTCGCCGCTAACATACAAGGTACCTCCTTCAGCACATTAGTCATCCAGCATATACAGTGAAAATAAGCAAATATACTACAAAAATAGTCTACGAAGTCCGTACCTCGGTGAATTTATCCAAGTGTTGTAATGTTGCAGGTTGTCGTTCATACTTGTTGTCTTATGGCGCATGGGGCGCCTGCATGGAGCGCGTGAAGAAGTTGCTGAGCGTGCTGGCGGGGCCGGTGCGCGCAGCATGCGAGCGCGGCGCGGCTGTAGGTGCGCACGGTCGAGCGCAGCGCGCACTCGCTCAACTACACCTCGGCGTCAAGCGCTTCGTACACACCGACACGCTAATGCTGCCTACGCTAGGTAAATCTTGCATGTTCAAAAGCTATATTAAATTATAATTTAACTTTCTATTCTACAATAACTCTTTTTATGATATTTTTTACTATGCTTTAAGACTTATATTTTGAATTTGAAATTAAATACATTTATTGAAAATTATAAAAAAAAACATACTAAGTACAATTGTAAAGCATCATAAATAATTTGCAGGATCTCAAGAAGGTGCGTTTGAGAATGTTCGCATGACGTACACGGGCGAGAACGGGCAGACAATCCGGCAGTTGATGTCGGCGCACAAGCTACGCCGCGTGGCCATGTGCTGCCTCGCCTCGCCGCATGGCCGCCGACAACACCTCGCCGTCTCGCATGAAAAAGGTACACATAGAACTAGGCAACCTATGAACTCAAAGAGTCCAAAAATAATAAATACTTCTAACGATTTCCAGAAATTGAATTTTTTTATCCTAGAATATTATTAACAGGAAAAATCACCGTTTTGCAACTGTCTGCGCTGCTAAAGCAAGCGGATTCATCTAAGCACAAGCTGACGCTGACCCGGTTGTCATCAGCACCTATACCGTTCACTGTCCTCAGCCTGAGTGGTAACGCCTGGAACGAAGACCTGCTCGCCGTGTGCGGCCTCAAGGAGTGCCACGTGCTCACTTTCAACAGCGGAGGTAATTCTATAACGGATTAAAAACAATAATATTATACGAAAGTAGAAAAAATCGTATAATATTTATAGTAAAAGTTGCCTACATAGTGAGTACTAGTTATAATTTACACGCTTAGATTAGTAAATTATATAAATTTTTTTTCTAGGTGCCGTAGCCGATCACCTCGTATTGAACACCGGCTTGGAAGGAAATAACTACGTAATCAAGGCTATTTGGCTGCCTGGATCACAGACACAACTTGCACTTGTAACATCCGATTTCGTTAAAATCTTCGATCTCAGCAAGGACCTAAATAATCCAATGCACCATTTCTTAGTACCAAGTGGAAAGGTAAATATTTTATTTAACTATTATAAATCTGTGATTTTTTTTTTCTTTTTTGTTTGGAAAATTGTTTGACCCAACAATATTACAGGTGCGCGATGTAACTTTCGTGAACCAAGAAGACGTAATGCACATGCTGTGTATGAGCTCCGCCGGACATATCTACTGGCAGCCAATGAGCGAGGAGTCGCGCGCCACGCTCGGCACCTTCTACGTCACTAACACGCTTGAAGTTCTTCATCCTGAAATACAAGTAGAGTTTAATTACGTAATATATTTAGCAAAATTTAGATCAAATAATTAGTACTGGATGATAATATTGTCTGTTTTATTACACAGGATGTAGCAGGCTTAGTTGGTGGTGGAGGTGTTTCGATTTACTACTCTCATACCCTTAAAATGTTGTTCTTCTCATATGCGCAAGGCAAGAGCTTCCTCGCTCCTCTCAACACGGTAGAAGAAAGTGTCAAACGTGAGTAATTGAAAAAACGATGATTACTTTAAAGTTTAATTATATTTGTTATTCGAACCAGCTGTATTGAGATGTAATTTGTAGGCACAGCAATGATAACGCTGTCGACGACGGCGACTCAGAAGGAAGGCGGCGGACGCAGCGGCAAGCAAAGTGGCGTGCAGTCGTTGTGCCAGTGGGCCGAGGTGCCCGGACATCCGGGCCTCGTCACCGCGGTCATGCAGGCATCTAACAATCCCGTCGTTCTCATGCTCACACCAACTACCATTTACGTGCAAGAAATTAAGGTGTGTTTTAAAGTTGCAAGACTGTGTGTGATCTCTCCAACTAAGCAAAGAGTTATAACTAGACTGTGTTTTATGCAGGTGGTACCAGCTAAAGCGAAGATAACAGACATGGTGGCGGTGCGTCACTGGTGCGGTGGCGGAGGCGGCGGCGAGCAGAAGAGCACACTCATCTTGCTGTGTGAGGACGGCAGCCTGCGCATGTACGCGGCCAGCGCGGAGCACACCGGCTACTGGCTCTCGCCCGCCATACAGCCCACACATGCGCCGCGTCGCCGCCCGCGTGCTCTAGCTCACAACAAGAACAAGGCGCAACAGGTCTTTTATATCAATATTTGAACACGGACACATGATTAAGCAATCGTCTTAAACCGTTAACTGAAAATAAAAACGATTAATTACTTTTAGTGCGAATGCTTCTTGAGTAGAATCAAAATAAAAAGCATACTATTATCAATAGAAAGGTTTAATTGTGTGTATTTCAATGACGGAGTTGAATTGAATTGTTTTCTGTTTATTTAGGCTGCAACGAAATCGAATTCGAACGGCGGTCCTCAATTCCCGATCGATTTCTTTGAGCACTGCGTCGCGATGACAGACATCGAGTTTGGCGGTAACGATCTACTGCAAGTTTATAATACGGCACAAATAAAGAATCGCCTCAATACTACCAGTAAGTATGAAACACAAATGCCATATAATTGTATAATAAACTTCGTTTTTTTTTTCACGTTGTGTTTTGAAAACTAATATTGAACTATATTTTATAGGTCTCTACGTCGTATCTACTAAAATGAGTGGATTCTCAATGGAAGTGATCAACTCGGATCCCAACATGGTCATTTGCGGCATCAGAGTGTTGCTAGGCACTCAGGACGTCGCCCGGACACCATCTTATGTAGAGGTAGTGTTTAATTTTCATATAAGGCAAGACTCAATTTAAAATTATATGCAATTTAAAAATAACATTGCTTACAGGTGTACGGCAGAACGATCTCTACAGTGGTTGTTCGAAACCGATGGTTCGATATTCCTCTAACCCGCGAAGAATCCTTGCAGTCGGATAAGAAACTTGTCATCAACTTTGGACCATCACAAGATCCCGATGGTGTCACCATGGTTGACTCTGTAAAGGTAAAATATTTAACAACTTGTTCAGTTTATAATTTTTCTTCGCACAATGTGTCATGTTTAAATGTAAAAAAATATATTTTTTAGGTTTATGGAAAGAACAAGGAACAATTCGGATGGCCCGAAGAAAACGAAGATGCATCAGCTTGTCCATCTACAAGCAAGATTGCTCAGGTAAGAATGACTTTTTAATCTTTTTTTTCTTTGTTTTTATTGTTTTTATGTGAAGGTTTAAAAAAAGAAAATAGATATTTACATTGTAGTTTAATTTATACATGTTTATTTGTGTAGGAGGGCGATGCCGTGAATGGTATTTGGAAGCCGAGCTCGCTGGAGCGTCTGGCGTGCGCGGCTCTGGAGACTCTCGAGCTGGCAGCGGGCGCTCCGGCCGTTGCTGCAGCCGCCGCTACCAGTGAGGCGGGAGCAGAGGCCGGCGCTGAGGCCGCCAGGAAGCTGCTCTGCGCACCTGCGTCAGCGCACTTGCATGCACGCGCACAGTGTCTGCTGCGAGCTATCTATCAGTCACAATACCACCAATTCAAGGTGACTAATTATGCAAAATTTTTATAACAATTAAGAAACATTCAATATTATAAATTGTTTGGTTTAGTACCTCTAAAGTAGTGAAAGACGTGAAATTATTTTCTACTGAATTTCCAGGACCAAGCGATCCTGAAGTACGTGTGCACCGCACTATGCGACCTGCGCGACACCGCAGACGCACGTAACATCGACCCCGAGGCGTACTTCCGGCTTGTGTTGCTAGCTCGCGGCGTGGCCGTCGCCCGGCCGCAGCATCTTGTCAAGTTCACTCCGCCCACGCCTCGCAAACCAGAAAATGGTAGGTTTATTCAATAAGAAAGTAGAAGTGACCCTTACTAAATGTTCCTAATAACAATTACTGATTTTTGGTTAGGCGATTGGTCAGCGTTATGGAAGGGCGACTACATCGAAAGTAAGAGCGAGGGTGCGAGCGGGACCCCACATCTATGCGCGATGCTGTGCAGCGTGCTGTGGCGACTGGCGAGTGTGCGCGCACCGCCCGGACCCGGCGGCGTGCTGACCCACGGCCTACGTCATGCTGACCACACGCTGCACGCCCTCGCTGACATACTGCATGCATTCCAGTTGCACGCAGACAATGATGCAGTCAGTATCATTTACTTCTATTATGTTTATTTTAATTCTAGTATAAATATAAAATAATTCATTACGATTTTTTAGATCGACTTTGGTAATCAAATCTACCTATCGCTGCTGCTAGCGGAAGATCAAATCATAAGCTTCGGCACTAAGGCGGCTCTTATGAGAGTGTTGCGACCTCGAATCAAGAGACGGCGCGTGTACATACCTTCACCGCCCAATACACCAGGTATTTTTTTTTTAGAATGGAACTAAGTAAAGACCAAGCACTCCTCTATGCAGGATTCCAATCAAATCCCTAAACCATAGGCTAAACTACAATTAAAAAGACAAATAAGATATACATGGAGGATGTATGGAATTTGTAGTGCCTCTGTTTTTGTTCTTTCAAACAAAACGAAGTAAAGACATTGACAAATATTAAGATTGCCTAAGTGACAAATTCCTTCGCTTTATTGTTTTCATTTTTCTTATGTGTATTGTTTAATATTTAGGTGCTGGATCCTCAGTAGCACCAGCACCGGCTGCCGTCTCGACCGCAGAGGCTGCAGCCTCGGAATCTGACGTGAGCACCGCGCGCGATGATCAACAGGAGAACCAATTCATGGATGTCGACGACGCGCTCGAACCTATGGTCCTGCTCGCGCCCGATGGAGGTAGTAGTACTCGTTGCATATACATGTTCATAATATGTACTTAACCCAGTTTGATTTGTTCATGAGTATTTTTGTAACAACTGGTTGTAATGTAGTGTGGTATTGTGGTAGGTCTGGAGGCGCTCCTGGACATCCCGGCGGACGCGGATGACGAGACGATGGTGCAGCTGGCCATCGCGCTATCACTGCAGGAGCAGCCACGCCGCGCGCCCCCCGCGCCCTCAGCGCCGCCTCCACCCGCGCCCGGCTTCAGCGACGTTGCCGCCTCGCCCACAGGGTACGTCACATTCTGTCTGCACGGCATTAATCATCTAATGTTCTTTTTCTATACATCCCCTCCTCCGTCCATCTGCAAAAGGCTGCGTCTTCTTGAGATAATTGTAACACGTAAGTGATTTTTATAGATCTGACGACGAGGGCAGTACTGCGGCGACAGACGGCAGCACGCTGCGCACATCGCCCGCCGAACCGCCAGGCTCCGCGGGCTCGGCCGCCTCTGCCGCTTCTGCCTCAGATAGCGGCGGCTCCGGCGCAGACAGTATCGGCGGCGTTTCCGGTCGCTCCAGCGGATATGGTAAATATTTTCTTATTAAATTAAACTTTGACATTTTGTAAATGCATCATAGATACCGTTTTTGCTCTACTAAGTGTGTGTTGTGTTCTGTAAGATGTTATAAAGTGCGTTTATGTTTTCATTTATTTACGCTTTTGTGGAGTTTCGCTACAGAAGTGTTGAAAAAGCGAAATGTTTTAGGCGAAATGGTGTCTGTTCCCACTACGGGCACGATGGCTGCTAATGCCATCATCGCCGCCCCCGTGGCTATGCCAGGCTAGTATGACGTTAAAAACCGTATACGATTTTCGATGGTCGGTAACCTAGAAATCATTTGAAACATTTATTTATCTTCCTACGTCATTTAGTTATTTATTCACCGTAGCGCTTATGTATTTTACAGTCATTTTAAACTTTTTTGTTTTGTCAAATATGTACAAACATAATATATATTTTGTTGTTCGTGTCTCAGCAGGTCCATCGACGTCGAGTGCGCAGCCGGTGGCGTCTTCATCGCGCACGGCGGAGGCAGAGAGCGAAGCTCGCAAGCTGCACGCATTGCGTCTGTCATTGCTCACCGCCGCGCTCGATGCGTTGCCCACACTGCGCACGCTGCCCGGCGTGAGGGCAATACCATTCGTACAGGTCGCGCTTCTTTCTAACTATATTCATAATTATAAGCAAACCTCTCAACTGGGACGTTTTAGAATAAGCGTATCTAAAGTTACTTAATTCCTTTCAAGGTCATTCCCTATTGCCACTTAAAATATCGGGTCTTTTTGTTTGTAGGTTGTTCTAATGTTAGCCGGCGACCTAGACTCTACAGTGGAAGGAGACCGCGTAGTATTAGATCGTCTACTCGACCTGCTAGTCTCGGAGCTGGATATCCAGAACGAGGAAGTGGGAGAGCGCGGGGAGCGACGCGAACTGCAGCTCGCCATCAATAGACTCGAGCAGCTCGTGTCGGAGTTGGAGGCGCCAGAGAACGCGCCACCCGTACATGAGCGCACCAACCGACGAGAGCTGCAGCTTGTCATTATGCGACTACTGAGTTAGTACAGTATTATGTTATAGCACATTAACTTATATTTAAATCGTAATCATTGCAGAAATAATTAGGAGATGGAGGTGAAGCTGTTGTTAATATGGTAAGTCTTTGTGTAGGTGTGCTTATGGCGCGGTGGAAGACGTGCGGTGCAGGTGCTGGTGCGTCGGTCGGGGGCAATGCCAATGCGCGCGCAGAGGTAACGGGCGCCGCGGCCGCTGCGCACGTGTCGCGTCTCACGGCCGCGGCGCTAGTGCGCGCCGGTGCGCCCCGACACTGCTACAACGTGCTGGCTGCTCTGCTGCCCTACTGGAAGGAGAAGACAACCAGTATGTATATGTTGTGCAATAAGTCTTTTATAATTGCATTTGTGTTTCTAATAAAGTGTTTATTTTGTATAGATACAGGTGCAGCAACACCTGGGCAACAGCTACTCAAACCACAACCACCCCAACCATTGCCTGATATGCAGCCCTTCTTTGTAAAGGAATATGTCAAGAGTGAGTATAGAATCATCGTAGTTACAAGGAAACGATTTAATTAATATCAATTTTTCGGTACCAATATACATATTTTATCTTTACGTGTGTTTGTCCCAGGCCATGCGCTGGACGTGTTTGACAACTACCCGCAGCTGCTGATGGAAATGGCGCTGCGACTGCCGTGCCAGATCCATAAGCACTGCGACCCTGCCAACTTCGACACGCGCTGGCGTACGCTGCTTTGCGAGTACATGATGAACCCACAGACGCCACTGAGGTTCGCGTCACACAAATGTTTTAGTCAGGATATATTTAACTGTGCATTTATTAAACACACATTTTTTTTTATTTAATAGGAAACAAGTGCGCAAGCTGCTACTGCTGCTATGCGGCACGCGCGAGCGCTACCGACAGCTGCGCGACGTGCACGCGCTGGACACGCACTTAAACGCTGCGCGCGCGCTGCTCTCCACACCCGATCCCGCGTACGACAAGCTCGTGCAGCTCATGGACCATCTTAAGGTACTGACGCTCACTCGAAAACTTCACTTCTTGTTTATGTTGATAAAAAAGTGTATGTCTCAAGCATTTTGAATATTTCCATGGTTTTAGGCATGCGCGGAAATAGTGAGCGCGCGCACTGGCAACTGGCAACACACGTGCGCGACGGAGCGGCGCAGCGCGTTGCCATGGTTACTGACAGTGGCGCGGCGCGTGCACCCGCACGTCGCGCCCACCGTGCTGCAGCTGCTGCAGGCCGCGCTCTGTCTGCCCGCGCCCGCCCCCGCCCCCACGCGCTCCCTCACCCCGCCCCTGCCGCCACACGAAACCAAGGTACTATCCCCCCTATAGCTCCATACTACTGCTCTGACTATTGTGGTGTAAACTCACAGATCTACATTTCAATGTAACATATATGCGATATAGTGATTTTAATACAAATCTCTTGTATTAGCCGTCTGCGGACTGGCCAGAACGCGAACGTAGCGCAGACAGCGACGCATTTGTGTCCGATGGCTCCAAATTCCAGGAGCAGAAGGTGCCGATACTGGTCCAACAAATTATAAAACAGGTAAATGAATCGGGACATTGTTAAAATTCTATTTTAAGTTTAAGCATTTTATATTTGTATGACTACAATATCATATTTGTTAAAAGGTCAACCATGATGAATTAAGAATGTTCATCAAAGCTTTCTTACTTGAAACGAATTCGACGGCAGTTCGTTGGCAAGCCCACGCTCTACTACTAGCTATTTACAAGTAAGTCACTTTTATTCTTTTTTAAGCGATTTTATTGGAACGAAGTTCCTTATCGCGCGTTGTGAAAGGGGGCTAGACGGAAAAAATTCTTACAAAAAGTTGTCACGACACTTTTTTGCTATAGTAAGTATGTTAACGACGAATGAGCGCTACTTCACCATGGCAACGACGTGACAATATATAACGAAAATTCATAGAAATAAATTGTACTTCTTGTTAAAAAACGTTAAAGACTTAAGTTTTTTATTCATAGAATAAACATTGGTTCCTTCACTAATTAATCGAAAGGAACTTCGTTCCATCCGGGTGTCCCTTGAGACCTCTCAAGTTTTTTTTATTTCCGTACTTCATTATTATATTTTATTTTTTTGTTTAGCAATTCTCCACAAACAGAGCAAGCGTCGATAGTGTCGTTGCTGTGGGCGCTGTGGCCTACGCTGCCGCAGTACGGGCGCAAATCGGCGCAGTTTGTCGATCTGCTCGGATACTTTACACTGAAGACGCCCAACATTGAGACAGAGGTATGTTCACACACTACCCATATTACCACAGAACTTCACTGTAGTGATACTTGTATTAATGTCACCCCTTACATTCTCTTTCACAAAATAGAGTCGAAATTATGTTTTTAACGTATTATTTTCTATGTTTAGAAGTACCTACGCAGTGCGGTGGAACTTCTACGTCGTCAGAACGAGTTGCTGTCGTCGCACGGCAACGCAGCGCTGTACGCAGCCCTGGGTACTTACGTGGAGCTGGACGGCTACTACCTCGAGTCGGAGCCTTGCCTCGTGTGCAACAACCCCGAGGTCCCCATGGTCACCATCAAGCTGCCCACTATTAAGGTATGTGGAGACAACCGCAGATATTCACCTACGTTGTAGATTGTCATGTAGTGTAGTGTAGTGCACCAATTAATATTTCTGTACTGTATGTTTTCATTAAAAAAAGTAAGAATCAAAAAATCACAATAAAAAGAAGATATGGAGTAAAATATAAATAAGTTGTGGCTTCCCAGTGTATTGTAGAGTAACATAGCAATCACATCTTTGTATGTTGTTTGATGTTTGTACTGGTTGGTAGAAAATATCTTACAATTTGTGTTTAGTAGCGATAGTTATAATTTTTTGATTTTTTTTGTAAGTAACTATTGTGCTTAACTTGTAAAAATTTTGCTTTTATTTAATATTTTACGGATATTAAAACCATAAAGGTAAAAGTTTTCTTTTTTCGTTAAATAATAAATAATGAAAAAAGAAATTGTCATTTAATGTCTTAACATTTAATTTAACATTGGATCTATAATGAAATTGTTAACTACAACCAACACCCGATCTCGAAATGGTTGATAACAAGCGTCGCGTAAGGTCCTTGCACATATCAAATAAGAGCTAACCGCGTGACTGGATGCAGATGGACTCGAAGTTCACGACGACGACGCAGATCGTGAAGCTGGTGAACAGCCACACCATCAGCCGCATCGCGCTGCGCATCAGCGACATCAAGCGCGGCAAGATGGTGCGCGCCATCAACTTCTACTACAACAACCGCACCGTACAGGCAGTGCAAGAACTCAAGAACAAACCAGGTGAGATCACATTGTATTATTACAAAGTCACCAACATCAAATGACGAATTCAAGTAAAAATATAATTTTTATTTAAACTGTTATATTTGTAGGAATGTGGCATAAGGCGAAGCGAGTACAGCTACAGTCCGGCCAGTCTGAAGTTCGTGTTGACTTCCCGCTGCCCATCGTTGCCTGCAACCTCATGATGGAGTACGCGGACTTCTATGAAAATCAACAAGCTACCGGTAAGAATATTATAAATTGTATTAAAAAACATTTATACTTGACCTTTTGCCTTCTCTCAAAGTTGTATATACTGTAAAATTTCCAATACATAATTGTATATAAAAAAAAACACATTATAAAAATAATATTTTTATTCCGCAGGAGAATCGCTACAATGTCCGCGTTGTTCTCAGTCGGTGCCGGCGAACCCCGGCGTTTGCGCCAACTGCGGCGAGAACGTTTTCCAGTGTCACAAGTGTCGGTCAGTTCTCACAACCATCACTTTTAAATATAACACTTTCTAATAAAAACAAAATGAATAAAGATTATTTTCTTTGATAGGGCCATAAACTACGACGAAAAGGATCCATTCTTATGCCACGCGTGCGGTTTCTGCAAATACGCGAAGTTCGACTACACGCTGACCGCGCAGCCGTGCTGTGCTGTTGATACCATCGAGAGCGACGAGGAGCGTAAGAAGATGGTGCAGAGCATCGGCGCGTTGCTCGACAAGGCAGACCGTGTCTACAGACAACTTGTCGCCAACAAGCCTGTGCTAGAGGTACACAACACTTGTACAAAATGAATCTGATGTGAGGCGTTTTGCAGCAGAATCTATGCGATAGCCGTCAATTTCGGGTGTCATAAGTGTCCGAACATAGGTCAATAACAGCTCACTTGATAAAAAAACTGAATTATTTTTAAGTTTACTTCAACTATGTGACCGTCATAAATAACTGAAAATTATTTCTTTACTGATGAATAATGAAACCGCTTTTTATGTTTAGGCATATCATCAATTTCTCGCCGTAAACTAAATATTATCGATAATTACGTAAAATGTGTTTTTTTGCGATGTCAGTCGCTGCTGCACCGCATAAGCGAGCATCGGCTGGAGCGCGGCGCGGACGAGAACAGCAACGCGGCGCTCAGCGGCATTCAGATCAACCGTGTCATACAGACGCTCGCGCAGAAGTACTGCGTCGAGAGCAAGGGATACTTTGAAGATCTCTCCAAGATCATACAGAAGGTGCTCGCCTGCAGGTGAGCATAGTAAACGTACTACTTGTAGGGCTTATGTCATTTTACATGTAATTTGATATTATTAAATGTGATTATTATTACAGGAAAGAATTGGTCACCTACGATAGATCGCAAAGCGAGCAATTAAAGGGAGAAACATTGCCTGTATACGCCGGTTTGGTTCAAACTTACGATGGAGATATGACTAAAGGTATAAGCAATTATTTTAACTGCAATTAAAATCATCTTTTTAGATTTCTTTGGATTTTCAAGGACTGCAATAAATGTGTACGTGTGCAGAGTCAGGGGGTGGATGCTACGGGTGCTCGCTGGCGAGCGCGGAGCAGTGCTTGACGCTGCTGCGCGCACTGGCCTCGCAGCCTGAGCACCGCGAGCGACTCTGCCGCTTCGGCGTCGTGCACGAGCTCGTGCACCACAACCTGCACCGCGGCACACCACAGGTACGCGTCCGACGATTCTTCTCCACTCCACTCCACTCTGTTTCATTCCATTTCACTTCTCTCTACTTCAATCCATTCCATTCTACTCTGTCCCAGCCTTTTAACTATATGTACCTGTACCTAATTTATTTCATTTTGGTTTTGGTAGTGCCAAGAGGAGGTGCGCGCACTTATCTGCCTGGTGACCCGCGACAACTTGCCCGCCACCGAGCAGTTGTGTCACCTCCTGTCGCAGCGCATCACGCTCTCGCTTATGGGTCATGCCGCCTCGCAGGACCACAACAACTCTGTAAGTAAATGATTCATGCGAAAGAGGGCGCTGTAACCGATAATTCATTTTACTTTTATGATTTGAGTGTTATAATGCTATCTTTTTAACAGGTTCGTCCATTGGTATTACTACTCGGATCATTGGTCAAGGTACAAGATTCAGTGGACTGTTGGGAAGCTAGACTTCGATGTATTGTCAAACTATGGGTGTGGTAAGTTAATTTTTACATGTTACATTTTAATTAATAATCAATAAAACAATAAAATTCAATTTTAGCATAACAAATGTAATGCAATCTTCAACAGGTGTTGTCCTCAATTGACTGAAGTGGCCGGTATCGCACCAGCGGTCAGTTCTTTGTTAAAAACTGAAGCTATATCTGGTATCCCGGGCATCAGTAGTGCATCGCCTACTTGTAAGTTAAAAATAATACACTTTTTACTACTATAACAACGGATGGGAAACACCATCAAGAATATAAACCGTGTTAGTTTAATTGCAAGAAGATACGGATGTATTATAACAAGATGTAAATTTACCAGCTCACCAATTCGCGCTGCAACAAATCGCTCTGCCCTGTCTCGGTTATCTGCAGCAATTGATGGTCCCCGCAGCACCTGCCGCCGCAACTGCACCAACCGATGAACAAAATAAGGAAGCCAAGGTACTTTCTCTTACGATCTTGTGACTGTCGGATATTTTTATTTGAACTGATTTAAGTAAGACTACAGAAATATTAATAAATTAAAATGTATTACATAGACGGAGCCTACACCGCCTGCGCCTGAGTCAGCAGGTCCGCTGGCGACATCTGGTGGGCTGGTGGTGGACCTGGCTGCATGGCTGGCGGGCCGCGTGGCGCAGCGTCAGTGGGCGCGGCTGTCGGCACGCGTTGCCCCGCTGCCACCAGACGTCACGCTGCCACTGCGAGATGTGCATCTCGCTAGGAAGTACCTTGCCAAGTGGAGAGACCGGGTAAGCACATGACAAATGAAATTATAAAAATAACCGAAAAGGAAATTCTACGTTATCTAATAATCATTTTTAAATATGATTTAGCTATTAACTTACGAGGAAACAATGTTAGGAAATTAGAGTTATGTATTTGTTGCAGGTATTATTATCTCACGGCATGCGTCCCCTCGCTCTCGAGGACGGCGGCTGGCTGCGGCCGGTGATGTTCGACCCCAGCTCTCGCATCGCCCGCGACACCGCCTGTGCAATGGTCAAGTCTCTGTGCGATTCATATGAACGAACTAAAGCTGTAAGTTTATTTCCACTCAGCAAAACTAGATCCGTCTCGAAGGATGAAATGTAATTCATATATATTGTTTTCCAGGTCTTAATATTACTGACGAGCTTCCTGCCTGAAGTAGGAACGGCTGGAGAAGCTAGTGAACAATTCTTACAGCTGTATCAAAGTTAGTATCTATAGTTAAATTACTTTTCGGGAAGAACTAGGATTTTTATAGCAGTTTTTATGATAAAATATTTTCTTCTAGGTTTGGCATCCGAAGCCCCGTGGAAGCAGTTCCTCGCTCTCAGGGGAGTGTTGCAACAAATAGCTGATTTAATGACCAAGGAGATTGAACAACTGCATAGATTGGAGGAAACTACTTTAACATCAGATCTTGCTCAAGGTAAATTCTTTGGTTACCAAAGACATGAAATTCGTAGATTTTTATCGAAGTGCTCATAAGAATTACCTTAATTATAGTATAGATAGTTGTATGTGAATGGGTTTCTGAAAGGTTTGAGTGTTGCAGGTTACGCACTCAAACGTCTGACGGAGCTGCTGTCGATGTTCCTGGAGGAAGGCGGTGGGCGGCGCGTGTACAAAGGGCGGCTGGTGGGCGCCGTGCTGGGCGGATACCTCTCCCTGCGCCGCCTCGTCGTGCAGCGTACACGACTTACCGATGATACGCAGGAGAAACTACTCGAACTTCTCGAGGAGATGACCACCGGTAAAATGATCTTTTAAGAATCAAGTGAAATGTTTACTGTCATTTCCATGAACATTTAAAATTTTAATTAATTAAGAAAAATTAAAGAAATATTTTTTTCTATGTTTTGCATTTATTTTGTTACGTAAAAATGTAGTTTATTGTACACATGGTTGCTGTAGGTACGGAAGCGGAGACGGCGGAGTTCATGGCGGTGTGTATAGAGACTGTGCAGAAGTACCCGCTGCACGACTACCGCACGCCCGTCTTCATATTCGAGCGCCTCTGCTCCATCATCTACCCCGAGGAGAATGATGTCGGGGAGTTCTTCCTCACGCTGGAGAAGGATCCGCAGCAGGAGGACTTCTTGCAGGTAAACTATAATATGTTTCCTTTTATAATTTAGTGGCCTTACATTTTATTTATTAAGTTACAACAAACTTTGATTAAATATACGTCACTTTCTTCAGGGCCGTATGTTAGGCAACCCGTACTCATCGCTGGAGCCCGGCATGGGTCCACTCATGAGAGATGTGAAGAACAAGATCTGCACGGACTGCGAGCTGGTTGCACTGCTCGAGGACGACAACGGCATGGAGCTGCTCGTCTGCAATAAGATCATGTCCTTAGATCTGCCAGTCAAGGACGTCTATAAAAAGGTAAATGATCGGCGAACATGATTATGGTAATTTTCAATTACAAATGTAAAACATGTATCAAAAAATATTTATATCAGGTTTGGTGCACTTCTGGTGATGGCGTGGACGCGATGCGCGTGGTGTACCGTATGCGCGGGCTGCTGGGCGACGCCACTGAGGAGTTCGTAGAGACTCTCAGCCAAACCAACGCGGAGGCCGTAGACGACGAACAGCTCTATCGCATGGCTAACGTGCTCGCTGATTGTGGTCAGTTATAATTCACGAAGTATCTAAATGCGTAACTTATGTTTGAAAACGTTTGGAAAAAAAATGGCTATTTGCAACTGTTACCAAAGACAATTAATTTTACGATTTTTTTTAAACTGTTATCGTTCAAACAGGTGGCTTGGAAGTAATGCTGCAACGCTTAGCCGCGATTCAGCGCGTTGGTGGTGCACGTGCACTGTGCTCGACGTTGCTGCGGCTGCTGGGGTTGTGCGCGCGCGTGCGGCGCTGTGTGCGCGTGCTGACTCGCGCTGATACTCGGGCATTGCCTGTGCTGCTGCGCGCGCTGCAGCTCGCCGCTGAGGAAGAGAAGGATATGCCGCGTGCGCATCTTGTATACCAACTTCTAGAGGTACTCATGACAACATAAGCTTATACATTTACTTTCAACATTTCATGTTTTATTAAATTATGTTTTGTTTAATTGTCTTGCATTAAATTTTATGATTTATTTTATTTCAGATAATGGAACGCATTCTATCTGTAGCGGCGAGCGAGAGTCTGGTATCATTTTTGCAGTTCTCACTCACGTTTGGTGGACCAGAGTATGTGCAAGCTCTCATCAACTGTACCGAGTGTCCAGGTAAAAATATATATATATATATATATATGACATCTATAATTATCTATACATCTGTAGTACTATTAAAAGCGACGCTTAATTGATTTTATTTATGTTTAGGTATTCGTAACAACTCTGTGGCACTGGGTCACTTGACACGCGTGTTGGCGGCACTAGTGTACGGCAACGATCTCAAGATGGCGATGCTGGTGGACCACTTTAAGCCGGTGCTGGACTTTGACCGACTGGACTCGGAGCAATGGACGGAGGAGGAGTTCCGAATGGAGCTGTTCTGTGTGCTCTGTGCCAACATTGAGAGGAATTCCATAGGAGGGACGCTCAAAGATTATCTCATTTCTTTGGGCGTTGTACGCGATGCCTTGGAATATATTGTGGTGAGTCTCTATTTGTAACAACTTTTAAAACTTCTTAGCTAAGACTTGATACTACTATTATCGTGCAAGTCTTAGTTTGCTCCAACTTTTTAATGAGAATCTCTACATTAATATTTGAGGTATTTCATACTTTTTTTTTTCGTAAGTTTGCATAATTTAAATTGTTTTGTTTTAAGAAACACGCGCCGTGCGTGAAGCCGACGCTGGTGTGCACGGACTCTGATGAGCTGAAGGAGTTCATCAGCCGGCCCGCGCTCAAGTACATCCTGCGCTTCCTCACCGGACTCGCCGCGGACCACGAGCCCACGCAGGTCACATTAAAACTGACTATACTGTTCTGATAGATAATAAAAAGTGCTTAGTTTTCAGCAATTTCACGACTAGGGCAGTATAAGGGTTTATTTCAGCCAGCCACAAATATAAGGGTTGTCAAATCCAATTTTTTTTCTAAATCGAGTAATTTGGAGAATCTATGACGCTGATTATAATCTAATTTGTCTATTTGTGTAGATGTTGGTGTGCGAGAAGGTGATACCGATCGTACACCGGCTGGAGCAGGTGTCGTCTGGCGAGCACGTGGGCTCGCTGGCCGAGAACCTGCTGGAGGCGCTGCGCTCGCAGCCGCAGTGCGCAGCTAAAGTACAGCAAGTGCGCGACTTCACCAGGCAGGTCGGTACACAACGACATATAGGCACATTGATACAATCCGCATTTGACGGATGATAAGTTCTTATACTAGCAATAAGAGAAAATATTGTAATGAATCTTAACCAAATATCATAAAAAATATTTTGAGTATTGGATTTTAAAAAACAATGTATTTTTGTAGGAGAAGAAGCGTCTCGCTATGGCGGTACGCGAGCGTCAGCTTGGCGCTCTGGGTATGCGCAGCAATGAGCGCGGGCAGGTGACGGCGCAGTGCTCGCTCACACAGCAGCTGGCAGACCTCGCCGAGGAGGCTGGCGCCGTCTGCTGCATCTGTCGCGAGGGCTACAAGTACCAGCCAACAAAGGTGAACATTGATTGAGGACGTAAAAAAAAAACAAAAATTGTTCATTTGATAATTTATATTAATATGCGTTTAGAACGAGATCACTAACAAATGAAATTACTAATTATGCCCTTTTTGTGGTTATCCAGGTTCTTGGTATCTATACATTCACGAAGCGGTGCCCGGTGGAGGAATTCGAGGTGCGCGCGCGCAAGACTCTCGGCTACACCACTGTTTCGCATTACAACATTGTGCACGTCGAATGCCACATGGCCGCCGTACGTCTCGCGCGCGCCAGGTAATATAATGTCAATTTTAATTTATCACGGACTATATAAATGTGACAATTCAGTACTTTCTTCCTTCGTTCGTTGTATTGTTTACGTATATATAATTAATTTTGTAGGGACGAATGGGAGAGCGCGGCGCTGCAGAACGCGTCGACGCGATGCAACGGGCTGCTGCCGCTGTGGGGCCCTCACGTGCCCGAGTCCGCCTTCGCCAGCTGTCTCGCCAGGCACACTACTTATTTACAGGTCAGATATTCACTATTCACTGATAAAGTTGTACAAAAACTATAAGTGAAGTAAGTACAAAATGTTCTAAGTAAAATATTTTTGTTTTATAATAGCGATTTTATGACCCCGATGTCTTTTGCGACGATTTCTAACGCTCTTTGTTTATTTTGCAGGAGTGTACGGGTCACCGTGACATTGGCTACACTTGTACTGTCCACGATCTGAAGCTGCTCCTAGTGCGGTTCGCGCGCGGGCGCACCTTCCACGACGACACTGGCGGTGGCGGTCCGCTCTCCAACATGCAGCTCGTGCCCGCTCTACTACACATGGCGCTCTACGTCATCAACACGTGAGTGCAGCTTATGAGAGTAATGGACACGCACGAATACTTAGTGTTTGTTATGTATTTGATACATTTAAAACGTGTATATTGCAGGACGCGAGCTGCGGCCCGCGAGGTGGGCGCACTGGAGGCATCGTTGGCGTGGGCGCCGCCGCGTCTGTTGGAAGCGGCACACGACGCCGACGGCCCGCTGTACTACGCCACGCTCATGCTGCTGCTCTACCCACACGCTAAGTAAGTGAAATGCGACATTACGAAATAGCGCACCGCGTCATCTATTTCTACTTGAACCACTTATTTGCATGTACGTATGTTTAGATGGCAATCCCAGCGCGTGTCCATCCTGAAGCGGTTGCTGGTGACGGCGCATGTGCGCGCTGTGGCACCCGCCGGGCCCGCCATGCGCGCGCTGCCGCCCGAACACCGCGCACCCAAGCCCTGGGCTGACTACAAACCATACGCTATCTTCTTCGCTATCATCGATTTACTCTACACGGTTATGTTTAAGGTACGTATACATACTCAGTA